>NW_010295037.1:0-9807 GCF_000700745.2 Antrostomus carolinensis
CACGTCAGTAAAGCCTGGAAAAAAAAAATGTACCAGCTCTACATTCATATCTTGCCTGCGGCGATGGAAAAATGAAGTCGGAAATGGAGCAGGTACGACAGACGGGGCTTTTACAATCATCTATTTATCTGTCATCGAAAGAGGCAGCCAGTGCCTTTCTCTTTCTGCCAGCACCTCTGGACGTTGTCCCCCGTGTCGGGATCCCCCGGCGCCCTCAGCCATCAGAAGGACAAAATGGAGGGCGGTGGCGGCGGCTTTCCCGCCCTCGGGGCCCGCGGTCCCCGGGCCTGACCCAGAGGGGCAGAAACCTCAAACTGGTTACAAGTAAGATTTAATGAAAGAAAAGAGCATAAAGCCTGTTTAGGGAGGAGAAATAAACGCAAACAATTTATCTCCCTTTTCCCGGATTTTTGTCACCCATATTAAGCGTGTTCCCTCCTCCCCAACAGCCTGCTCCATTTCCCGCTTTTATCTCGAATTAAGAAGGCAGGATGCTGGGGAACAGGATCAACGCTTTGCTGTTGTGTCGTGGTTTTTTTCCCTTGCCAAAGTTGAGTTTCATTAGATAAGTTTAAGTGGGAAAAGCTTTTTTTTCCCAAACAACCCTGGCAAGTCCTCGCCAGCTGAAGCCGCATGTGGGGATGGCCAGACAGCAGGACGAGGGGTGACAAACAGCTTGTCTCCAGCGGTCGCTCCATTTCTGTGCCAGGATGGGCTGTGTCCTCCTCCTTGGGGGTAAGAAGAAGAACCTCCAGAAGGGTTTGTGAACTGGAAACTGTGTGTGCCTCAGCATTGGGTATGTTCAGTGTGATAGCAGGACTCGTGAGCTTTGCTAACGTGGGGATACAGCCAGACTGTGTAGAATTAGAGGTAAAATTTGTTCTCACTCCAGTTGTGTGGAGGTAAATCAAGTGTTTATTGTTCTGTGGCATGTTTCTTCAGATGGTTATGTGTTCTAAAATTGTATTTCAAAGCACAGGAGTAGAGGCTTTAGGTTTGATTTCTGGTTTAGCCTGCTGAGGAGTCTTAAGAAAGTCATATTGAGAATCTATGCCTCTGTTTCTTTCACTGTGATATGACTCTCCCCTCACCCTTTCCCCCTGTAAAGAGTTTTTAGATCTGTCATTAGAAATTCTGTAGGAGGAGTTTCATCATGGTGATTTTTTTTTTTCTCACCCAGTTATATTTTCTAATACCCATTAGACAGTAAGTCTGTTCTGGTAGATTGTAGATTTTTTTAATTTTATCTTTTAATTTTATCTTTAAAATTATTTAATTTTTATCTTTAACTTGCATTTGGAGGGATTATGGTCAAAGTGGGCATTGGATTTTAAGAATTATTCTGTAATGACTGCAATAGGTTTGTATTGCTGCTAATTCTAAACTCCATTTATTTGTAGTCAAGTGAACTTGCTCCCTGTCTCTGCAGCTTTGACTTAATAAACTTTGCTCTGAATGGCACCAAGACTGCTTGATAAAGCAAAGAACAGTCTATCTCTGGTAAATCTAGCATAGAGAAGTTGGATCTCTCCCTAATTGATCATTCACATGAGTTTCTGTGAAATTCTGGTATCTAGACGACTGTGGGATCAAACTGGACCTTGGTTTTGTGCATGTGGCTTTGACAACTTTAGTTCTACCCAAATGTGCAGGACTGAATTTGCCTGTCACTGAAGGGCTAAATCAGGAATGTCCTCAACTTCCACTTCCAGAATACCTTGCAGACAAATGCTGGCAGCATTTTGGTGTGTGCACTAAGCAGTTTTCTAAACCTGGGAATCCAACTGAAAAATAAGTTGACAGCTCTGCAACACTACACTCGGTGATTCATGCTTTTGATTTTTATTTTAAACACATTCCACCAGTGAAATTGCAGTGGAAGACTATCATATTGCACGCTTAACTCATCAAGACAGGAAAGGGACCCGCTCAGATACATGTACTGTGGGGACGAAAGACATTAAATGTATTAAATGTAAGATTGTAGGATTTTCTTTTCTCTAGAAAACTTGATTTGAGTTTTGGCTCTTATGAAAGAAGGTCAGTTTGCTGTTATCTTTTCTTTTTGGCATATGGCTGTCTTCAGGAAATTCTGACATTCTTTAAATGGCTTCTGTATTGGCAAATATGGAGTTAGTAGCCTGTAAAAATATCAGACGGGTATCAAACCAGTGCTTTCACATTAGCCTGGGAGAGGATGTTTTATGAGAATATTTATACTTTTGAAGAAAAGACAGAAGAATGTCTAATGGGGAGATGAACAGGAGGTCTAAAAGGAAATGAAAGGGGATGATTTGTATGTAATAGAGTACTCATTTCCAAAAGAAAATGGTTTTTATCTGAATTTCTGAACCTGCAAGTGGTGCAAAGACAGGTTAAAGGGCTGTTGATACTTGTGAATCTTTTCTTCCTGTAGGTAGCTGAAGACCTGTTGAAGATAAAAATAAATTCCTCCGCTGCTGAGCATCAGAGAAATCTCAGGAGTTCCTACATTTGCCACAGGTATGAAAAAGTTATGGCAAAATCTTCTATTTGGATTAATTTAGTAAAACTGTTGCGTTTTTATTCCAAATGTGGAACACACGAGGAACAGGCTGTCTGGCAGTGGCACGGCTTTGGGACTGTGGAACTCTGTATTGTCTTTGCAGTTCAGTCAGAGACTCACAGGCTTACATAGCTTACCCAATATCAAAATCAGCTTCACTTTCCAAACTTCTCCATGTATATTATACATTGTATTTTGTCTCCATCCTGCAGATCTATGAAAATAATAAACAAGAAAAGTCAAGAGTGACTGGGTGGAGAACAAAACTCTCCTGATAAATTCAAAAGACAAAACAGGAAATGTCATTTTGAAATGTTCTACCCAAAATGAAGTAATGGTTCCTAAAGGACCAGTGCGGCCACAGTCTGAGATTGTTTGCCAACAGAGCAAACAGAAAGCTGGACCATACCAGCTTCAGGAGGTAGAGTTCAGCTCTCTGTGAATCCCTGTTTTGCTCTGTGTATTCCAGGGCAAGCCAAGTGTCTCAGGGCTGCAAAGTCAAGAACTGGGTCTTTGTATTAACCAGATTTTCAGGTTCCCAAAATACTGACACATATCAGTCCAGAGGAAGCCAAAGTAGTTGCTAAGGAAGATAATTTCTTTTAAAATTTGACCAAAAGCTGGCTTCTCATATTTTCCCTGAGGGGTGCACAGACCACAGATTTGACAATACTGCCAACTTCAGTAGACACGAGTTTCCTAAGGGTGGTGATCCTGGAGCAGTTAAACCAAAAGTCCTTTTGGGTGATTTGTGTCTCTGCTCTGCCTGTGATGGTGTGAAATTCCTGCAGCCTACTAGCAGACTACATGGGGAAACTTGTCCCCGTTGTTGCAAGCTAGTACGTTTACAGGAAGCATTTTCCTTTTGGTTCCTTGCCTTTTTCCGATGTTTTCCTGGAAATTTTTCAGCAGCTCTAACACTGTGCTTAGGTGACAAACACCTCAGGGCACAGCCTGGCACGCTGGATGTCTGCATATGGTACTGAGCCCTGTTTGCAGCTGAGTTGCAGTGCCTGGAGGCCACCACAAAGCTCCAGATACTCAGTGAGCCTTGGATGCTTGGCTGAGGCATGTTTTCCATCATGTCACAGAGAACACATCATATCTCGTTGGAAAGGGCTTTGATACTTTGCCTGGGACCTCACACAGCTGCAGAAATAAGATGTGAAGGGGAATTGCTGGGGGGGGTGCTTCACCTCAAAGGAGCTGCTGTGTGTTGTGCAGTGATGACTTCAGCTGTTCCTTAGGGGGCTAATTTGCTTGTTTAGATTTGCTTAGTCCTAGATCTGAGTCACCTGTGCTAGACTTGGTGTGAGGCAGGAAAAGCTGTCTCGCTCACCAGGTATGAAATACCCAGGACTGTCCAAAGACACAGTTACAGCTTTGCCTTAGCGGGATGGGCTTTAGTGCCAGAGTTTTTTCAGAGCTTTAAGTGTTGCTCAGCTTTTTGAGGCAGTAAAGAAGCACTTTAAGGTGGAATTTGATAGATGCTCAAAGCAATAGCTTTGCCTGCCTTTCAGGTGAGCTTCTCCCACAGGTGGGAGTTGATAGCATGGGGGAAATGATGTAGGTTTTTGCTTATAGGCTACAGCTGCAGTTAAAGTTTGGAGAAAGAGGAAGGTTGGGGTGTTTGCTTTGTTCCTTCTCTTACTTCAGTCATCCTAAATCAAGTCCAGGGTACAGGCAAATAAACTTAGTAACTTGTGGATTCATAAAGAATAATTGAAGGCAGTTACACTCTGAAGTCAGAACTTTGTCCATCTTGTGGAGAGTGTTTTTATTCCCAGGAGTCTTGGTAAGTACTGGGTTTTGCTGTATCTTGTATGCATTAGGCTGATTATCTAATGCTCAGAATAGCCCCTGTTTGTTTAGTATCACTGCATCTCACAGATTTAAATGTTTTTTGATTGTGAGTTTTTGGGGTGGTTTTTTTTTGGTTATGATATTTGTAAGAGGAGATTTATAAATGGGGAACTAGTCAAAGAAAAATGATGTTCAAGCCTACATGGAGCTGGTAGAGGAAGAGAGGATGAGACCTCAGCTGTGGTTTCCCAAGTTCATCCTTTTCACCAGCTTGGTGGGCATGATTAGCAGTGGTGTTATTCTAGAGACCAAGTAGCCAGATGAATCACGAGTTGGGAAGCAGAGGAGGGATGCACAATAGCATGTAAAGCCCAAGAGCTGGTCATGTCAAATCATGAATGACTTTTGTTTTTGATAAATTAATTGTAATGCTACTAGTGCTCAGGCTGCTCTTTAATGAACAAAGGATTCCGGCCTCCAATGTAGCATTTTTTGCCTGCCCTAAATTAACTTAATTTTAATGTAATCACTCCATATTTTTTAATGTTTCTGTGAGACTACCATGTTGCTGTCTCAGCAGTAACTGTGAGAAGTTGAAAGAAGTTAATCGTGCTGTGTGGCTCAATGCCTTACGGTTTATTATTAAGAATAAAGACAAGCACTCCACTATTTTATCTCTAATGTGCAGTTAACTTAATTCCTAATCCTCTGAAGAGATGGTGTTCTTCCTGACTGGCTTCTGCCTTGCTTTCAAGCTGCTCACAAAACTTAAAAGTTGAAATGCTCGGTACTGAGAAAAATTTAATAAATGCACGCATAAGTCAGTCTTCATTAGCTTCTTAAACACTCAGGGAGAGACGTTTTCCTTTCGCTGGAGTGCCTAGTTGAAATTAATGCTTAGGAGGCTGCTTTCGTGTTCCTCTTGTGCATATAAAGGCCATTGACTGATGGTGCAGTGCAGATACCCACGGACTGAAACAATGTTAGCTTAGTTCTCTGCTGTAAACGGTGGTGACTGTCTGAAATACCTATTCCTCCTTGGCTGCTAGTTCTTTTCTTAGCCTGGCCACCGCCTCCTCCCCATTATTCTCATAGTTCCTTGCCAGATCTAACTGTTTGAGTATTCTCTGAGGACATGTGGGCTGTGGTACAAGTTAATAAGCTTCTGCAAGCAGAGAGATCTTTACAATCATAGTTTTCTTTCTTTTCAGTGTATTACAGTGCAATGGTATTTAGCAAACAGCTTAACAAGCTTCAGCTGCAGAATTTTGGCATTGTTGTGTTTTCACTTGTGGAGAAACTTGCACTTTTGTCCCTGTTCACTCTCTGTCGGGCACGCAAGCTCCCAAACTGCTGAGATGACATCTGTGCTCAGGTTAACTTTTCAAACTGCACTTAGTCACCAAAATCCAATTGGTTTAGAAGTTGTTTTCATGGCCCCTCTCTTTCGAGTGTGTTTTGTTTTAGTCTCTTGCCATCTTCCTGTTTCACTGGTATATCCCCCACATTCATCTTACTCCACTCAACTAATTGGATTAATGCACTTACTGTATTTATTGTACATTATTGATTTGATAATACCAATCTTCCACTCTTCACAATAATCCCATATTTTCTATGGCCTCAACTCAATGTTCCTCTTCTCCCACCTTTGCACTTAGACTCTCTATAAAATCACAACAGGGATTAAAAGCCCTGAAGCTAATCGTGCTCTGCCCTGTGCTGAAGGCGAAGTGTTGGATAACACTCCCACATCTCTTAATAGCTGCTTGATGCTGACATAAATGACCCCCCAGAACTGGAGGCTTTGCCAGTCGTTAGTCACTTGGGTGCTTAGCTTTTGGGGGTGGTTAAATACCTCAAATATTTGCTTGCCTGAGCTTACTCTTCAGTGTTCAAACTTCTGGCAAGAGCTCAACATCCAAATTCCCTGGTGACCTGTGAAAATCTCTGCCGAAGTGTCTAAAGCATATAAATCTGAAGCTTTCCTAGAGTCAAGAAATGTTTGCAACAACACAAAGTCTCATTCACTGACATTATCACCAGCTTTCCAGGAACTGTGGCAAAACAGAACCTGTACTGATCTGCTCTGTGAAGAAAGTCTTTTATTTGACAGTCAGATGTACGGACTCCCTGAAAAAGCATGGTCATTATGTAGACTGTGTTCTCTGAAAGCCTGAAATCCAGCACTGAGCTGAACAGTGATCTTGCCCAGCTTCTCTTCAAATGAGCTGAGGCTTCCTCCTGCCTGACCTGCCTTCGCTCGGCTTTGTGTGGCTCTGCACGTGTCTGAGGCTCCATCCATCCTGCCCCAGCTGTGCGCTGCGGAGGGGAGAGGGCAGCTGAGGCTGATCTGGGGAGATAATTGCACTTGGGATCCTTGCAAGTGCTCCAAAACAGTACTGCAATAATGACTTGATTTTGGCACAGAGGGAATGGGAAGTGAAATGGTCTGCCTGCCCCTTTTTGCTGTTGATCCAGCATTTTGGAAGTAGAGCTTGCCCCGACTCAGACTGGCTGTACAGTCCAGATGTGCTCACGCCCAGAGTACATCTCCAGGTGTAGGCAGCTTCATTTTCTGTCTGACGCTGCAGTTGTTACAGAGTTTTAAAGAATATTTTCATTATACTGTGGCAGTTGTAAGACACTTCCTCAGTTTGACAGCTTCTACGCCAGCTCGCTACTCATCACACAGGTGAATTTCTCCTCCATGTTCAATAGCAACATTTCACTTTTCTGAGATCCAAAGCTGTAGCATAACCAAGGAGAGGACAACCATCAGACAATACCAGGCTGTAAGCATGAGGGGTGTGTGTGTGTGGATGCTGTCACAGTGATACCAAAGGAAGATGGAATTGTGAGGGATTTTTTTTTGTGCTATTTGACATTACATCGACTTAAATTTTAATTAATCTCTTAAATAAATCCTCCTGAGTGTAAAACCACAGCCCAGGACAGCAAACAACTTGTGATATTTTGCTGTCTTTTGCTTGTGTTGGTGGGGAGTCAGGACCTCGATTCTCCCTGGAGACTGTCAGGGAGGTTACTTAAAAAATAAATTTAAAAAAAACCCCACACACACAAAAACCCCGCAAAAACCAGAACCCCTGGGGTCTCTGTTCTTGCCCCTTTCAGAGACGGGGCAGTGTTGTACCTCCTGTAGGAAAAGAAACTGAGGCAAATTTGCACTCTATAAAATTGCATCTCGGGGCTTTTAATCCTGGTGGGCTTCGTCAATCTTTCTTCTTTGTCTTGGGCCAACCTCTCTGCTGTTGTAAGCTGTGACCTGTTGGCTGCCACACCCAGCAGGGAGGTGAGTCAGAATCATAGAATCACAGAGTGGTTTGGTTTGGAAGGGACCTTAAAGCTCCTCCAGTCCCAACCCCCCTGCCAGCAGCAGGGACACCTTCCACTAGACCAGGTTGCTCAAAGCCTCATCCAGCCTGGCCTTCAACACTTCCAGGGAGGAGCAGTCACAGCTTCTCTGGGCAACCTGGGACAGTGGTTCACAAACCTCACAGCAAAGAATTTCTTCCTAGTGTCTAATCTAAACCTTCCCTCTTCCAGTTTAAAGCCATTGCCCCTGGGTTAGGGCACTGGGTTTGGGTTGTGCTCGGCTTGCTTGCCACTCTTTGCTCCCTTGTAGCCTTTTGCATCCATGCAGCTAATGCCAGGCAGTGCTTCATCTTGAAAGCTCAGCATTTTATTTCCTCTGTTTTGTATGTAGTAGATGGAGATGTGATCAGCGACCTGAGGTGCTGCCGTAAGTCGCTTTCATGGCAGCTTTGAGAAAGGAAACCTTTGCGATGCTTTTCTGCATTAGAAGAGTGTTCCTTGGGTAAAAGTAACTCCTCCTGTCTGCAACACCTCTGCCAGCTTCTCTCCAGCTCTCTTGTAGGCTGTAAACAACTTCTAGTAATCACTTGATTATTTTTCCTTTTTATCTTCTAAAGCATTTCCCAAGTTCACTTACGGCCAGCTCCCGTTCCCCAGGGTCTCACTTCCCTGGGAGCCCTGTGAAATACTTGACACAGCCACAGGGTAGGCAGGAACAGGAAGGAAGGGGGGCAGTGGGACAGGGCTGGCAGCACTTGGAGCAGCAGCTGGCAGAGCCCTGTCCCCTCTCCTCCCTCCAGCCCGTGCAGTCAGAGGCTGTGTGTGCCTTTGGGGGTAGTTTCAGCCCCTATGGACTTGGCTGTGGAGCCAGGATCCGGGTGGCCAGGTTTGCCAGTTGGATTTTGGGGGTGGGTGCTGAGGATTTCCATGCAGCCTGGAGGTCAGGGGTTGGCAAACAAAGTTCTTTTGCATGTAGAGGGCTGGAGCTGTGCCTTGGGGGACAGGAGTTGCCAAAGCAGTGAGTGAGGGAAGCCCTGTTGCAAATGAAGGAGCAAGAGCTGGGAAGCTGTGCACGGCTTTGGGGTGGTGGCTGAAGGCTCTTGAGCTGGATGGTGGAAGAGCTGATGGTTTTGAATCCTTAGTGCAATTATTTAAGAAGATAGCATGTTTGGAAGAGGCTGGAGCTTGTGGATGGGGTTCAGGAGAGGCGAGGGTGCCCACTATCTGTTAGCACAAAAAAAGGCCAATCCCTAATGCTTGGAAAAATCTGATTTTCATCTGAAGTGAGTGTAAATGTTGTGTTTCTGATTTGTGTTTGTTCTCTGACTTCAGCTTTGTTGCTGAATATATGGAGCAGGAGAGTAGTGGCCTCTGTTCGAGCTGTTGGGAATGATGGGGTTTAGGTGTGTAGGATAGATTGTCCTTTCATAAAACTGCTTCCTTTTGGACTAGAAAGAATCATGGAATGGTTTGGGTTGGAAGGAACCTTAAAGCTCCTCCAGTTCCAACCCCCCTGCCACCAGCAGGGACACCTTCCACTAGACCAGGTTGCTAAAGCAAACATTAGCTGCTGCTTCCATTGCTTAAGCATGTCTAAACTTCATTTTACAACATCTCATTCCATGTCCCTTCTACTCTGCGTGGTGTCAGTACCGCTGTCATCCTCTGGTGCTGGATTGTTGACATTGTGAACAGCAGAGTTACTTTGATACTGAAAAGCTGAGTGTCAAACTACTGCAGTGCAACGCAAATGGCTCTTCCTAGAACGGCCTTTTAACGTGGAAGCTAAGGGATGTGGGGGACACACAACATCAGCACTCTTTAGGTATTTGTATGGTGTTAGTAGTGAAACAGCAAATGAAACCATTTTGTCTTGGGGAAATCTGTTTTCTGTGATGTACTCTACAATAATCCACGTCGGAGGAAATGGGTTAGTCAAAACAACAAAGCTGGGTTTAGGATGTCTTTTTAATGCAAGTTTTCTGAGGAGCTCTAGCTCCTGCAGGAGAGCGAGGTTACAAAGAGTAGGATATGCTGGTGTTGCCCTCTGCCACGAAAGCACCTGTGTGACCCTTGTTTCCCATTGACCATGACTGTAACCTCTAGAACTCTGCTCAGAAACA
>NW_010295037.1:9829-30442 GCF_000700745.2 Antrostomus carolinensis
TGACTCTCAAATTGTGCGTGTCACTGTTTCCTATTCAGGGGTCGTGCTTGAGTTGTCTTTCTGCGTTTGATCCACTGAACCTTTCTCTTCTGTTTTTTGCTAGTTCATCTGTTACTTTTCTAGTAGATACTTCAGAGACTGGTTGGAAATAGCGAGGCTGCTGAGAATGAGTGGGGAGGGAGAAATAGAGCAGAAAACTTGCTAGTTGTGTCTGCTCAACCTTTAGCCGTTCCTCGACAAACCTTTCTCACTTCCTTCCCGTGTGACAATTTATCTGTGACTGGAGTTTTACTTGTACTTACTAACAAAGAAATAAATTTACCCCTCAGAAAAAGATTACTTATTACTCTAACTTGGTAATTCCTCGCAGTTAACAAACAGTGCGGTAGCTGATAGTGTGCAGTTTGGGGAGGCCCAGCCCTGGGCTGTGGCTGGCTCAGGAACTGTCAACAAAGGCTTTTCCAATCTGTGGCTCTATCTCCAAACAGCAGCACAACGTTCATGAACTGGGAACGTAAGATCACTTAGGGCAAGACTTACAAGGAGGGGCTGAGGTCTCTTTTTCAGCTTGGGGAAGAGAAGGCTGAGGAGGGTCCTCATCACAGTCTACAGCTTCTTCAAGGCAGGCAGTGGAGAGGGGTGTGCTGGTCTCCTCTCTCTGGTGACCAGTGACAGGGCATGTGGAAATGGAATGAAGCTGCATCAGGGGAAGTTCAGGTTGGACATTGGGAGAAGGTTCTTCACTGGGAGAGTGGTTGGTCACTGGAAAGGCTCCCAAGGGAAGTGGTCACAGCACCAAGCCTGTAAGAGTTCATGGAGCATCCGGACAACATTGAGTCGTATGGTTTAGTTTTAGGTAGTACTGTGAGGAACAGGAAGTTGGACTTGAATCATTATGGGTCCCTTCCAACTTGAGATATTCTGTGGTTCTATTACATACCATTCTTTTGTTTTATGAAGTAAATATTTTACAAGGCAAGCAGGGACATCAAACCAGCTCAGCTACCTGCATCAAATGAATGTAGTTGTGGGTGGAAATGTCAGTTAAGTGTTTCGGAATTGTGTGTAGACAGGGTTGTTATGGCTTGGCAACATTCACATCACTGGACAGAACAAAACTCTCTGGTAAATGGCGTTGCTTTGTAGTGGTTAGCTTTGTGTTAAAAATCTGAGCTTGCAAATGAGGTTTTGTTTCTCAGAGGACCTTCTCTAGAATTTAAGTCATGCTTGCCAAGTACCTGAGGGACATGGACATCCTCTGGTGTAATTTAGCATTGTCCATGGCAGTTGAGTGTTATTTCATCTCAGAGCAGCAGAAAAACAGAGGGCCTTTCGTGCTGTTTCATCAGGGGATTGGTGTTCAAAGCCAGGTTGTGATAAAAATGGGGAAAGCTTATATAAATGGAAGTGTCTAGTTGTGCAAAAATAACAGCTAACAGGTGGCTAGTGCTAACCAGGCAAACAGGAGTAAATTATGATTTGGATGCAGAGCTGGTGCCTTGTTGAAGATACCCAGCGATTTAATAAGCTCCAGGAACATAACAAATTCCTGAGGGCCCAGTCCTGCAATGCACTCTGCAAATGGACTTAATTGAGTTGTAATGAGGCTAGTTATGGACAACTGTTCCACTTCTGTGCAGCTCATTGCAGGCTTAGGTTTGAACTCATGAGTGCAACATATGTTAGAGCATTACTTTAAAATTTTCAAGGTGTCAGAAGGCCATCTGAACACCTTCTTTGTGCTTTTAGCTGCACCTGAGACTTGAAATGTACCTTCCTGCAAATGGGCAGCTGCTGAGGAGCTGTCTGAACCCAACCTGCTGTGGGAAGGACAGTTGAAATATTTCTGGTGAACCTTGTGAGTCGATCTTGTTGTGATCCAGCACATAATTGTTCCTGTTGGGAAATTACATGTCAGTCTAACTCAGTATGACCTGAGAAGGAGTTTCCATGAGGAAAGGTTTGAAGTGGGCTTCTGGTCTTCAAAAGCTATGGAACTAATTGAATACTGAATGTGGTGGCACACTCTGTGCTCCTGTTAAAAGTAAGTGATTTTACTAATAAAACAATAATATGTTCCTACATGCTTAAATATTATTAGATTTCTGGATGTGTGAGAGATCATTCTGAAAAACTTTTTTTTTTTTTTTTTTTTAATTCCTGGCAGTGTTTACACACAGTTTAAAAGAACAGCAAATACCTTCAAATATTTATTTAGAAATAAAATTGACTATAGGGCTGACTAATGCTGCTGAGGATTGGGATCCAATTATGTGACATATCAAAGGAGACTGACAAGCACAATTCCCTGAATGAGATCTTGGAGGGAAGATGCAGTGCCACAGTGATAACTTGTGCCGTACGTTACAATTTGCATCCTGAGATGCTTCCTCTCAAGGTGAGAGAAGCATGTTTTAGTAAAATGCATGACTTTATTTCATCCTATTTTGGATGGAAAGAAGGCAAAATTTGAGGCTTCTATATTAAGAGGAAGTTGAAGTAATTTAAACTGCATCCTGCATATCAAATTCTTTTCTCCACACTGTAGGTGCAGTACTTGTCCAATTCTATCTAAATTGCCCTCAGGCTTATGTATAAATCTCTGTTGAAATATACTATAATTACTGTCTAGCTATTTTTAAATAGGTAAAAATGCCCTATTGTTACATAATAAACAGATAACAGAAAATTTTATTCATGTTTTCTGAAAGCTTCAATTATTTCTATTTAGATATCAATTAGAGTTTGCTTTTGAACAGAATTCAGAGTAGTAGCATTCAATTCACTTACTCTAAATCAGATGGCAGTATGTTTCACTTAATATAAATTGTGTGTGATTACTTACAATCAGTTTAAATCAATAAGTTTGTGATGGATTTTTACCCTGTGCTGTGGTTTCTCAGTAATAAATCCCTTGTTTAGTCCAGAAGGCATCGCTGCTTCTGTCAGCTCTCGATGCGTTTCAGTAATGAGTATTGGATGGGCACAGCTTCAGCAAATCAGCATTTAAGAAAAAAAAAAGTCCCTATAGAGGATAAACACATTAAAAAAAATCAATTTAACTCAACTAGTCCCAATTCAAATGAATAGAATACTGAGCTTTGAGAACCTTGGAGTCTGTTCCTTGTAGCAGAAACTTGTACATATCCTGGCCTGATAATGTAAAGGCAGGGAGTCAGAATGTGGTCTGTAATTCAAGGCTTGGAAGCTTTGCTATAAAATCTGGGGATGATAGGTGCAGAATATTATATTCATGTTTAATTGATTGAACTGAGTCACAAGCTGGCTTGACTTGTTCCTGAGTTCATGCCACCTATCTGCAGAAACATTGTCTTCACCTCAAAAGAGAAGACTCCTATGAATTAGAGTCTTCCAGGAGTTGTTGCTCTGGAGAAATTGCCTACTAATCACAGTGCATAATAAAAAAATATCCGAGCTGCAGATCTGTTGGTAGTTGTGTTTTAGCAGGAGTAGGGAAAAGAGCCCCAAAGGTGACAGTGAGGCAGCAGGAAACGTCCTGGATTTTGTCAGTCACCTTGAAGTACAACTTGCCAGCGAGATGAGTAGAAAAGTTGTGAGTTCCTTGAAGATGAAGGACAATGTGGGCTCTAGGGATGATGGAGCACAGTGGAAGCCAACCTGGCTGTGGTACGGCACCGACAGGACTGGCAGCCTCCAGCCCCACTTACTGGTGAAGCTCTTGGCAGAAAATCTAAATTAGTCTAAAGCATCTACTCTGCTTAATCACATGGGGTGGCTATATTAATTAATTGAACCAGAGTGGAGAAATCAATTTTCATCTTCCTGAATAGCAAGCTGCTTCTAGGCCAGGAAGCTGTTCCCCATCTCTCAAGTGAGCTCTGTTCTCCAACTCATTTGTGCTATAGCGTGACTATATATATGCTCAGTCTTGCTGCCATTTCACGCTTGAGCTCCTGGTTAGAAAAGGCAACAGTAACACAGTGTGGCTTCCCAAGACTGAGCAGACTTCACCAAGGAATTCTTAGAAAAAAATAAAGCGTGGAAATGAATTGGTGAAATCCTGAGCTTCAGAGACCACCAGAAAAGTTGGGGAGTGCCAAGTATTGCAGGATCTGGCAGTTGGGAGGCAGTGAGGGAGCAATGGAGTGCAGGGTCTGTGGGAGGAGAGCAATTCTGTGTAAAAGAAGCATTTGTTTTGGTGCAGGGTTAGGGATAACTTGCATAAAATCACTGAACTTTGGTGCAAGCACCAGGGTTAAAGGTATATGCTATCACTTGCTGGATGCTCTGTTTCTTTGTATAAATTGGTCTCTATTTTCATTCTTTTCTGGAGCCCTTGGGTTGTGCAGGAAGCAGGTGGCAATTGTGAAGCTCCTGCAGCCAGAAGGATGGTAAAGGGACACTTAACAGCAGGGATTGCCTTTTGTTTTTAAAGGATCTGCAGATCTGCTGACTGTCTTGGCAAGAAATAGCAGCTGTTTGTGGCTATTTCTCTTCAGCAGATCGAAGTGTACTGGGCTGGGTATTCTGGTCCTTCATCTGCAATGGTGCAGAGGTGCTTAGTGTTTGTTAATAGACTAACCTGCAACCTCTGTGTGTGCTTGTGCCACAGGCCTTTCCCCTGCTGCTTTTTCAGAAACACTTTATTAGTCTGTGAAGATGAAGGATTAGTTTGTGTCTGGGCTACCTGAGAGCTCTGATTTGTAAAGTAATTGCCACTGGATCCAGGCTTTGCATCAAGGCTGACACCAAAAGCACTGTTCAAGGTGTGCATGCAAGTGTATAGTTTGATGCTTTTCATTAATTTAATTGAGAAGATCATGGGTGATAGAAGATCATAGGTTTGGGTTGGAAGGGACCTTCAAGATCATCTAGTTCCATCATGCTCCCCCCACCCAGCATGACCCAGATGTCCCTGTCCTGTGCCGTGTTCAACTTGCAGCATGTGTAGCAGGGACCTGGTCACTTCCACTCAAATGGAAACTAGTTTTGAGAAATACTTGCCTGTGAGCAGAGCCAAGAGTGTAATTATAGCACACGGGGAGAGCACGTGCTGTAATTGCACTGCTGCTGATGGGCAATGACAAATGACTGTCCTTTGAAGACTGTGCCCATCCTTGTCTCTTTATCATGGTATCTGTTTTAAGATCAGCTTATGGTAATCACAAGAGTTAGCATTTCTCATCCTTGGAGCCTTTCAGGTCTCATCCCTTCAATGCAATAACCATTTGGACTTCTTGACCTGTGCTTTAAGCCACTCTCAAGGTGTTCCAAGGAGATAATTCAGAGAAGAAATATGTTTATTACAGTCTCTAATACTCCCTTTTTCTCTGCATATGGATACCATAGCAATTGCACAATGGCAAGAACTACAGATAAGGTACCCTGTGATCTTAAATGAAGGTTCTGGTGTTCCAGTGTTGAAGTGCACAAGCCTGTTGCAGTGGATCCTGAGGGTTTGCAGTTACCTTCAGCATATTTACCACATCCAAAGTAGGGCAGCTGAAAATGGCTTCTCGTGACGAGTATTCATCTGGCATGTAGCCACGCTCCTGCCTCTGCTCTTTTTATTTTATTTTTTTTATTGCTCAAGACCATTTGCCATTGCATTGCAATTCAACATGCCATTTTTCTTGCCTTGCCTTTTAGGCAAATATTTGGGTGAGCCAATGCCTGCAAAATGTTTTGCATAACTGTTAACAAAATCCCTTCCCGGAGCCACCTACGATACTGCTGAAGCCTCTGGCTGAGCAATCCTGCTGTCTTCAGTAGGAAAGGAAGGGGTGCTGCAGGCGGGGGCTGAATCCTGAGAGGTAACCAGGCTGCAAAGAGGCTTTTCTCTCTCCTTTTTAATTTTTTTTAATTTTTTTTTTGTTTGTTTTATGGAGAGGAAGTGGGGAAAGACATTCCCAGCAGAAGCAGTTCCTAAACTTTCCACCCAGGGATGGGTGCTGGTGGTGCAGGATGCTCTGGACAACACAGCATGAGTCTTCTCTCCCACCTCCCATTGCAGACTGGTGTGGAACAGGATGATTGGTGCATTGTTAAGCACTTCCAGTCACACAAAGCTGGTCCTTTCCACTATAAAGCTGGGCAAACAGACTTTTTAAAGCTGGGCAAACAGACTTTAGGTTTTCCCTCAGCCCTTGCATGTGGCTTGAACCATGTGGATGGTTCTGGTATAGATCTATTTGAACACCTTGAGATTTGCCATTTGGAAATCTGGGCTCTCTCTGCCTTTTAGAGCAGCAGTTCTTTCCAGGGAGCCATCAGTATGCTGCTGTGTCACCTCCCAAATGCTTTTCATTTTTGGGTGGCCGTGCCTGCTACTTCAGGCTTGCCAAACATCTTAGATCTTTGCCACTGTTACAGCTGATCCATATTCCTGTGGATGATTTTGCACTTCAATGTTGTGGAATTTCAGAGGGGACTTCAATTTGCCTTCGCCTTACCTTCTGCTCATGAGTCATTTCTGGGAAGATACCGACTGAACCCTGACAGGTAAAAAGGCTGCAATCAGAGGAGGCAAAAAAATGTTCTCTGCAAAACTTCTTCCCCTTGTTCTCCTTGCTCTGAGGAGGAATGTGCCAGTTAGCAGATGCTGAATCTGAGCAGCAGCAGCAGATTTTGCTCCCTCTCACCTCCCTGGGAGAATGGGGAGTCACAGGCCAAACTCCCATTTGCTCCCCTGGCTTGCTGGAAGAGTTGTGTGCAGCCTGGTGTCAGACATGGGAATCCACCCAGATCCTGCATGTCTGATCTTCTGACATAGCAGTGTTGTGCTCATTGAAGTTTGTGTGAAGGCAAATTGCCTGAAGAAGGGAGTTGGAGCAAATGGAAGTGTTGTTCCACCTGAACCTGGGAGGTCTTCGGTCACTGCTTTCATTTTTTTGTGCTTTACAAAGATTGAATGGGGAAAGTGAGATAGTGGGCAACTCCACTCAAATAAAACCCTTATGTAGTTTGGAAACACAGGCAGTTACAGTTGCATTCATTTAGTGATAAGCTACTGAAGGTTCAGAGAATCCATTGCAAATGCATTCAGATTTCCTTCTCTCTAGTCCTAAACTGTTTGTTCTCTCTCGAGGAAGAGGTGGAGATAACCTCTTGTTAAAATACCTGCTGGTGAACAAGCAATCTGCTAAGCAAAAGTTTAGTTTATGATTCTATTTTACAACTTTCTGTAGGTACTGCTGTGTGAGGCTTCTCTGCAAAGAACTTGGAGTTCCTTTGGCCAGAGAGGACTTGACAAATGTGCAGTCCTCTTAAACCAAACAACTGTTTTTAGAAACTGAAGTCTTTAAGTCTTTTGATCCACAGAAGGGACAGATTCTACCCACCCTCACCCCCCCCCCCCCCCCCCCCCCCCCATTGCATTCTTAGGTGAAGTTGCAAGTCTAATGGATGAATCAGACACTTGGCTTTGAGCAGTCCACATCCATTTAAAGAAAAAAAAAAAAAGGGTTTCTGCTCCTTTCTTCCTCTCCCCCTTTCCTTTGACCCTTGTCAGGGTGACATTACTAAATTTCTCTTGTCATTAAAGATTTGGCCAATGACTTGTCCTGTGTGTGTCTAATGACCAGTGAACTTGTGTTGAGTTGGGAAGCTTTGGGAAGTTTAGGTGGCAGTTTGTAGGTTATCCAACAGACAAAGCTGCTTTTCACGGTGGCAGCGTGCTCACATAAAATGTTGGGGGTTTTTGCTGCAGCTACGCTTCTTGATGTTTAGCAGCGTGCATCCTCTCTCTACCCTCTGACCTACAAAAAGGAGTGTCTGCCTGGTTTCTGCTGCAGTATGTCTTCATTTCAGTCGCAAACTGTGGCTATTTGTATTCCACAAATAACCATTTAGGCACTTGGGTTTCTTAGTAAAAGGAGAACTTAAAACAAGAATGGATGTGATGTTCAGATAGATGTCTCCAGGAAAGCTTGCGGGTTTTGCCCAGAGGCTGTTGGATTTCCGTCAGTGACCCAGGTTTATTTTATAATTGCCTCCCAATATTCTTTACACACATATTCTCTTTGTAACAAAAGCAGACTTTTGAACTCGCATTTTATTCTATACTTTTTTCCCTATCGGGCACAGGGAGGATTCCTCTTGCTTAGCTAACAAAAAGCCAAACAGCATGAAGTGCTTTCTCCTGAAGGAGCTGGGGTAGCTTGTACCCCTGGGGGACTTTGGGAGCCTCCAGGTCTGGCTGGTGAAGGCAGGGGGTTCTGGGAGGGAGCCCACTGCTCCTCTGGGGCTGTGGCCTCGGGAAGCTGTCCTCTGGCTCTGTCATCTTGTCTTCCCTCCATCCTGCCTTCTGACTCCAGTTCATCCATGTCCAATAACCATGGATAAAGCTGAATTACCGAGTCCCTGGGACTGCAGCGGGGTCGGTGCGGAGCAGCTGACTCGCTGAGAAGAGGAGCAGTTGGCGCTTGCCATGGCTGAGTGCATCTGAAGAGTATAAAGGAATTTGGGATGCACGGAGTGTGATGTCTTTCATCTTGCCAGTGTATTACCCAACAGGATCCTTTCCGGGTGCTTTGAAATTTTTCAGGATTAATGGGACTCTCCAGTGACCTGTTCACTTGTCCTCCTGCTCCTGTGAGGGAGGCTGCCTTGGATCTCTGGACTGTTAGCATGACGATGTTTTTAATGCAGAGAAGTTGTTTTGTGGTTTTTTTTCCTTTTCTTTCTATTTTTTTTCTGATAGTTGAATTGGGCTGGTTCCAGCCTAACTTTATAACAAAGCCCTTCTGTCTGTCATGAAGGGCTGAAGGCATAATCACTACTTTCTCATTTAAATTCTGAAATTGCCTTTCAAATCTTACCTTTTCATTTCTTTTGTAAAAGTCTTTGCTGGCCTTTTGAAGGATGAGCAAACACAGTTGCAGTGCTGCAGTCTTGGTAAAAGGCTATAAATCGCTCCCTGTGTTCTTAACACAGAATTTACATAATCCCAAATCGTGGCATTGGAAGAGTAACTTCTAACCACTTAACTGCACTTGACTTATAGAATCCCAGACTGGTTTGGGTTGGAAGGGACCTGAAAGCTCATCCAGTTCCAACCCCCCTGCCAGCAGCAGGGACACCTTCCACTGACTTCTGTGAAGCTGCATCCGTGTCCGGGGAGTGTCAGTGGCTCTAGCTGGGGAGATGCAGTTTGCTCGTTCACTCTTCATGCTTTGCTTTATTTCTTTTTTTTATAAAAACTATGCTTGGGCAAAAGAGAGCAAGGTACCCCTCTGCCTCCCTTCATCCCTGGGCTGATCACGTGCAAGAGGGCTGCTTCCTTCAGGGAGAGACTGAGGTGCCCAGCAAGCACCCCATGAGCAGCAGCGGGGCACAGCGAGGGGAATGGGGAGCAGACCCCCAGCCAAGCCTCAGGGTAGGGAGCCCTGACTCTTGGAGGGGCTGAGGAGGTGATAAGGAGAGAGGAACCCCTTGGTTTATCCCTTCATCCCTTGTCCCATGTTGACCTGGGAACAGCAATACTTGTTTCAGACCCTTTTATTTGAATCAGTCATGCTCAGAGCATTTGTGGTTTTGCTGTTGCAGAATTTAACCTGCTTTGGGTTATGTTCTCCCAAGCGAACTCTGGAGAGTCAGTGCTCTCTGGGTATTTGTACTGTGTTCACTTTAAAGGAGAGGTGTAGGCAGATCCGTCTCCCAGTTCTGGTTGATGAAGGATACTGTCACATAAATCAGAGCATCGAAATGTGTTCGCTATGGAGGAAGGTCTGCTTTTTGATTATACTGCCTTATTACCAAATATATTGCTCTTGGGCAGGAGTAGGGAATGCTTCCCTTGCTAAAGGCTACACAGACCTTTCAAATAACTGTGATGAGCCATACATTAAAACACCCAGTTGTGGTTTTTACCCCTTCTGTTACTATTGAATAATTTTTCTGTGGGCTTTCTGGAATAAGCAGCTAGCTGTAGTCAGCCGGAGGCTTACAGATTCACCACGTAGGCTTGACAGACTAATAAGCTTTCTCTTAATAGTGTCTATAAAGCTGATGCTGCTAAAGCTGTAATATGATTTCTCAGTTTCTCAGATACTTCCAGACATGCCTGCCATGTTCTCCCAGCGGTGTTAGCTGCTGCAAAGCAGCCATACCTTCTTGGAAATGGTCATAAATGAGGGTGTCTTGTGCAGGAGGATGGCCAGAAAATAGCTCCGAGGGGCAGCCCAACCTGTGTTGTAAGGGGAGGAGACAGGTCACAATTGCACACAGGCATCAGGATTTGGAAGCTGGGAAAAGCCAAAATTCCCTCGTGAATAGAAAGTTTTGGCAGATGTCCTATGGGCCACGTGAATTCTTCTGAAAGAATTGATTTTGTTGTTTTTTGGGTTTGTTTTTTTTTTTTAAAGAGGGCCTTGAGTGAAGTCAAAGGACTTCAAATATGGCAAAACTTTCCTGTTAATGGCCGAGTTAATGAGGCACTGAAATGATTTCTTTGTGGCAGTAGCAGCATCTTCATCACTGGTGGCTGCTAAGGTCATACTGGGGAAACACCTTTTGGGATTGGTGTGGGTCACAGCTGACCAAGGCAGGGGGACAGATGAGGCAATCTAATTCTCTTCCTGCCCTCTTACCTGGAGTTCTAGGACTTGTAACTTTGAAAAGCAACAATGGTCTCATGGATCTTCTTGATGGTATGTGCTGGCCCCAACCCTCAGCTTTTTCCCCCCTTTCCCAAAGAGGACTTTGAGCACTGGCAGTACAGTGCTGGCATTGCCTGGGGTTTTGGTAGGGAAGGCATCCCAGGCCACATGTAGGTCAGCAGTGGTGTTTGCTTTTGGACAGCAGTGCTAGGAAAACATATTCCAGGGTCTGAGACTCTGAAGGGACTTACCTAATTTAAGTTTTTATGAGTTTGCAGCCTGTTAGGAATGTGAGTAGGTGATGGGTGAGGTCTGTAAGTGAGCATTATGTTGAAGCTTATCACTCTCAAACTCTGAGGGCCCTGTCTCCCTCAATCTACTGGTGATTTGTATAAAGGGGGGAGTGAGTATGAAAAGCACTAATGAAAGCATGTAATAGTTCTAGCAGGCGATGAAGGAGGAGATAGCTTTTTGGCTCTGGAGAGTGTAAACAACAAGAAAATTCTGGTCATTTGACAGCAGGAAATCTATTTTTTTGTCATTACCGTATATTGGAGAGATCAGTAAATGAGACTGTTTAAACCTCGCTTAGTCACCAGCCCACACAGGATCACTTTCTGCTTTCCTCTTTTTCTTCATCATAATTTCATTGCTGAGATTGACAGATTCAAGTATGAAAGGGTTTAAATATGTGATCATTCCCATCTCGAGGATCTGCCTGGCTTTTTAGTTTTCAAATCTCATTTCAGAACACATTGCATTAAATGACATGAAATTACCAAGCACTTTAATTACATTTTTTTTTAACCAAACCATCCTTATCCATTGCTGTTGCTCATGGACTCTACGACACAGCAAAGTGTAGTAGTTACTGGTGTGGTACCACACTCCCTAATGGTGCTTCAGGACACAATGAGGAGTTACTCAGCTACAGGCACGTGAACTTTGGGAAGCACAGTGCAACTTCTAGTGCCAGAATGACAGCTTGCTCTAGGACCCTTCCTTTGAAGGTATCTCCACATCTGAAGAGTGCTGAAGAGCCAGCTGTGTCTCTGGAGTTTCTTCAGCAGAAGAGAAGAAACCCATCATTGATTTGGGAATGAGGATGAATGGGTTGGATGATATTTTTAGGTGTCGCTCCTCATACTGTCGATGTTGACTTGCTGCTGATGTGAAGTTTTGTTACCTGGGAAGGAGAAGTGAAGGAAGGCAGAGCAAAAGGGAGGCAAGGGATAAATTTACAAAGCTTCTAATAAAAAAGAATGGCAATGAGGAAAGAATTGTTGTTTCTAATTGGAACGGACGGTGGGATCTTCCCATACAAATTACCATTTCTAATTGACTTGTAGGAGAGTGCTCGCCGTGGTTTTCTGCAGTGGTGTTGCTAGGAAATGTTGCTAGGCAACTAGTCAATGACTGAACCGACCTTTAAGATAAATACATATATTTTTTTTCCTCATTTTGATGCCGGATAAATCTATTTTGTCTTTTGTACTGGCCTTTCTCTGGGCAGTAGGAGCTATTTGGGCATGGGAATTGCTAAATAATAGTCTGCTTAAGATCTGGCAAAGCTGTTTTGTAGGCACAACCTTTTTGTGTGTAATATATTCTCAGGAGCTCAATTTCTTTCTTGCAATGTGAGCAGCAAAAGTTAGCAAATAATGTCTTGAATAATTTATCTGATTAATTTTGTGATCTTTATTGAAGAAACATTCTTCACTATTCACCTGGCTACACGGGGACGGGGAGGGCAAAAGGGGAGCACAAGGTGACTGTTGGTGCAGCCTGACAAATAGGATTTTAAAGACTCTCATTTTGATTAGACCTTCTCATGAGAAGCCTGGTGGCACAGCACAAAGCAGCCACTGGGACCTGTTTGGGAGTGTTTTCCTTTTACAAGCTGTCTTTGAAGCAAATCCCTTTGTTTATTGTCATGTTCAAATGAGTCATGCTCATAATGTCTGAAATGCTTTTGCCTGTCCAAAATGAGTTATCACATGGTTTATTTTTTTTTTTTCCAGAGGAACAGTTTGAATAATTCTGTAAGGCACATAATGTAAAAGTGTCTCTAGTTAATGACAACTTGCAGAAAGCCATGGAGATAGTCTAGGTTTTTCCTTGGCTAAGGCTGAAGTCTCCAAGTGCCGAGGCTCGTTGAGTGCCAGCCGTATAGGAGTCCTCTACTTTGTCTACAGTCACATCTAAGAGTGGATGTGAAGGGGCAGCTTCTGCTCCGTGGAGATGCAGAGAGGTTCTCATTCTTTGGAGGTGGGGTGTGGAGGAGGATCCTGAAAGCTGAGGCAGAGCAAGTTCTTTTGTTGCTAGGAGCTGGATGGTGCTGTTCCCTCTTGCAAACCCTTGAGTCTCCAAGTGGCCAGCTGAAAGAAGAGCACAGGAGTCAAGGCAAGGGAAAGCGTGAACCACCTGCAAGCACCTCTGAGGAGGGGAGGTGGAGAGCAGCAGTGAATAAGAATACTCACTCCTCACCTCTAAACTGCCTGGTAACTTCACAACTGTCCCCGGACCCATGTGTCTTGGAGGATGCTGTGCTTAAACTATTTTTGACATCCTCCTTCAGAACTTCAGGTCTCTTCCATACATTGTCCCTCCTCTCCCATGTATACTCAGTGCAGTGAAGAGACCTGATTTCTTGCAGTGTGTTGCAGACACTCAGCTGATGCAATGCTTGTTTTGAAATAAACCCAGATATCTACCACTGTCCAAATAAAAACAGCCCCTCTTTGTTCCCAGGTTTAAGTTAGCTGATGGGATTTCCCAACGCCTGCCTCTGCTGTGCTTGTTGCCAAGGGGGACGTCCTGGGATTCTGCTTTTCCAGAATTTAGACATTCAGCAAGTCTGTATGAAAGGAAGGTGGACTCTTCCTGGTGGTGATTTATCCCTCCTTTGTCCCACCTCTGTTACAGTGGGGGGATTTATTTCTCAGCTGGCTGCACTAGGTCAGAGTACCTGTCTCTGAGCACAGCAGTCAAGGTGAGAATGAGACTGCCAGGGAGGAGGAGAGTTTTGCAATGAATAATGCTGCAATAATTTCTGAACTCAGGTGGCTTTTGCAGCACTTGGGGCACGGTAGGACCCTTTGCTACTACAGGTAGCAAGGACTTGGGATGATTAGCATGAAATTGAATTTTGGGTTAATCAATCTAAGGCAGTATTACGGCACAGAACTGACTAGCACATCGTTTCACTCCTTCCCATCCCTTAAATAATAAGGGAGCTTCAATCCAGACTTGAAGGGGAATATCCACTCCTGTGAGGTCAGGGGAAAGAATCAATGCTGTGACTGGCCTTTGTGAGGAACAGAATTCAGATTCAGTGGAGCAGCCCAGGGCTTTCCTGGCAATGAGGCTGGCTTATTAGCATTCACTTTGGTCCTTACCTTCTGCTCTATGCCTAGGAACAACAGTTGTTTTAAATTAGGCCATAATGGAAGTATTAGAGGACTGTGACAGGGTGTTTATTTTTAATTTTTAAATATAATTGGGTTTAGTAACCTCCTGATTACAAAAAAAATGAGTATAATCTTCAGTCTGAATGTGTAAATCACAGAATCATAGGGGTTGGATGGACTTCTCTTATTCCTGGTTCAGAGGAAGCATCACAGGTGTGCACAGCACCTCACACAGACTAAAGATTAAGTTGTTTGTGTAAAGTCTAGATTCTGCAAATATTTAACACTCAGCATGTGTGTAATCACGATGAAACTGGGGAAAATGACCTACTCTTAAATCTTAACTTCTGGAGGAGAGAGGCTTTCATTGTCTTTCAACTGCAGAATAGCAGTCAGTTGTTAAACATTTTAGGAAGCATTTATAATTGTTTTCAAAACTATGGAAACATAGTTGACTTTGATGTTTTGGTTTGGATACCTCCATAATGCTTAAACATTACTAGCAAATAAAACATCAATATACATTTGTCTTTACAGTGTTAAGTAGACTAACCACTACATACCTCGATCCTTCTTGCAGCTTAATGTCCTCTAAGATAGTGTACTGTTGTTCAGAAATTATTTTAAATTGAAAAATGGCAAAATTGGGTAAGTTACATAGCTGGAGAAAGGAGTCAAAGTTCTCCAGCTTGCCCCAGACTACCGCAGCTTTCAGAATATATTGATTTTGCAGCATTAAACAGTATATGAGATGCCAGGGCCTGGATTGAAGATGTGTAGAATGAATAATTTAGCACCTACAGAGGGTGAGCCTGTCTGCAGGAGTAAGAGGAAAAAGAGCCTTGTGAACCAAGACTCTGCTCTCAAAGCTGAGAGCTTTCTTGGAAGTGGGAGCACCTGATGTTGAAAGACCTCTGGAGGGTAAGGCTTGTAAGTGAGAAATTCTACACAGCAAGCAAGAAGAAATGTGTCTCTCCTCTCAGGGCTTCCCTTCCCTGCGTGAAACACTGAGAAGCTCTGCAGATGCTCTTTGACCTGGGTAAAGCTTCAGGTTCTCCTCCTTGGAGAAGACAGACTGGGGTTAAGGTTCAAACCTTCGCAGCTTCATGTGGTCCTGTCGGTGTAAAGGGTTGGTCAGGAGAGAAGGATTCCTTGCACATCAAAGGCAAACACAGTGTTGGGAAGGCTTCCTCTTGTTTAACTCCTTCAGACTTTGGGTCCAGGTTTGTTGCTACAAGCACAGAGATGACTATTACAGTGTCTTCCTCACTTCATGTTGGTTGGGTTAAAGGATTAGTCTGTCTGGAGTAGAAGGTCAGCTTGCACAACTGGTCAGACTTGGGGATCACCTCACAAAATGAGAACAGTGAACATTTCTAATTCTGTGGAAACATTAAAACAACAGCCATGATTTTTCCACAGAGCTTCTCACATCATCTGCAAGGCCATTTTTTTTGAGAGGTTGCTGACTTGCTCACTTAATTGCCATTAAGTTATTTAAAAGTTGAATATTCCTCTGTCCTTTTCCCTCACCCAAAGCACATACATACTCTACCTCCCTGCACCATCCTTTCCAGTTGCTTAGGGAAAAGGGGTAAAACAATAAAATCAAGGCAAGCACTAAGTGATGACAACAGACATTTTAAGTAAAGCGGCACATTTTAGTGTCTGACAAGTGAAGGAGGAAAGTGGAAGTTGATAAATATGAAATGTAAATGTTTTTCTACAAGGAAGCTATGGGACAATACAGGGTAGAGAAATGTCATTCCTTCTTCCTCATCTTCTCTGTTGCTTTAGCCTGCCTTTGCTTGGATTTATGTGAGAATTTGTGATTTGGAAAGTATCATGTCTTACTGGTCAAATCCCCAAAACCAAGGAATCTACAGCCATGAGCCCGTACCCTGCTCTGCTTTTGTTTCTGAGCACATGATTTCACTTTCCCGGGCCTTTAGTTTCCCTCTCTCTGTAAAAAGAAGCAACCTTACATGTCTGCTCAGATGTGAACCTTAAGGAAATTGATAGCAAGAGGCTCCCAGATCCTCACAGGCTGTATTTGAATCCCTGGGTACGAACCTAATAATTTTTTTATGTTTTCTGAACTACAATTATACACAAATGTTCAGGGGTCTCTTCTGAAAAGCAGACATAGTTGGTGTGCTGTGGAATTCTCTGGGATATGTAGAAGTGCTGATAGAGAGGAGTTGCACTAAATGGTTCAGGTTTTGGTTTTCCAGAATTAGCACTGCGACCCTTTACACTGACTTGTGTTTTCTTCTAAGGTACAAGTTCTTTGCCCTAATTTCATAGAATCCCAGACTAGTCTGGGTGGGAAGGGACCTGAAAGCTCATCCAGTTCCAACCCCCCTGCCATCAGCAGGGACACCTTCCACTAGACCAGGTTGCTCAAAGCCTCATCCAACCTGGCCTTGAACACTTCCAGGGAGGAGCAGCCACAGCTTCTCTGGGCAACCTGGGACACTGTCTCACCACCCTCACACCAAAGAATTTCTTCCCCACATCTCATCTCTATCTCCCCTCTGCCACTTTCAAGCCATCACCCCTTGTCCTGTCACTCCCTGCCCTTGGCCAAAGTCCCTCCCCAGCCTTCCTGGAGCCCCTTCAGGTACTGGGAGGCCACTAGAAGGTCTCCCCGGAGCCTTCTCTTCTCCAGGCTGAACAGCCCCAACTCTCTCAGCCTGTCCTCACAGCAGAGCTGCTCCAGCCCTCACATCATCCTTGTGGCCTCCTCTGGACTCGTTCTAACTGGTCTGTGTCTTTCTTGTGTTGGGGGCTCCAAAACTAGATGCAGTACTCCAGGTGGGGCTTCACGAGAGTGGGGTAGAGGAGGAGAAGATGTCAAAGCACTTATTATTATTATCATCATTATGAGTATAAAGCTTGTGTTCACTCATCTCCTAACTTTTCTAGAAGGAAGTTTCTAGTAAATTCAAGTTCTGGACTAGAGTAGTGTCAAGAGCTGGAGTGGTCTTTGTCAATTAACTTGTGCAATTTGCAGAGGGTAGCAATGCAGATGATGGTCCTGTTTTCTTGCAGAGCTGTAAGCTGGTAAATGAAAATCCTCACTGCTTGAACAGTCACCATTGCCTTCTCTTGAAGCTTTCAGAGGCCTGTAAAATCCCTACCAACTTGGGGTTTTACTGTTTGAAAAAGCTGGTGCTAATTCTATCCTTGCTTGACCAAAGAAAATGACCTTGCTATGAAAGAGGCTAAATGTTTCCAACCACTCCCAGAAATGAAGCAAGTTATTGTTCTCTGATGGCTGTAAAGTTGTAAATAGAAGCAAAGAAAAAGCCACTACTTAGTGGACAAAGGGTTAGGGCTGGACTTCACTTTCCTTATCTCCTTATGTTACAGGAGTGTTAAGAATGCAGTGTAATGTGAAGGCAGATCTACTGGAGTTGAAGCCCGAGAGTCATGTGCATGCCTGGGTACAAAGAGCCTCAGGTTGTACCTGTTACCTGGCTCTGTGATACAGCAAGAAGGTAGTGTTTAGAGGATTATTCTGAAAGTACTGTTTTATCAAGTCCTATCTTGTCAGGGATGTCAGATTGCAATTTCCCCTTCACATCAGAAATCTTTGCTTTCTGGATTTCCTTACTTCCATTTTACTTTCCCAATCCAGTTCTTATATTTTTCCAGGTTTCCTTCTCTAATTGGGGATAAGTAATTTCACTTGAATGGAATTTCACCAATGGAAAACTTGCATTTCCTAGGGGGAAAACTTCAAAAGCTTGTATCTGCATCACTTTCTCCCTTTCAAAAACGTTCTGCAAGAAAAGAAGTAGAAGATCCTTTTTGCAACTGCATTATTCCTGATGAATGGCACCTACAATAGCAGCGAGTTTCTTTTCAGTCCAAGAGACTAAGAAATCCTGAACTTGTGATTCCTTAGGTGACCCAGAAAGAACATGGGTCTGCCTGAGTCTTTGCAGGACTGATGATGTAGAGAAAACAGAAGGAGACCCAGATCTGATGTAGGTACACTGATTTATAAAGAAAGAGCTTTGCTCTAGAGGCAGTTGTGCAGGAGGGGATGCAGGTTGGGAAGGTTGTGCTGGTGGCTTTAGTCCCCATCTTCTGAGGCCACATTTAAAGGAAAGGAAGAGTGAGAGGTTGCAAACGGGTAACGCCCTTGAGCTTTACCGACATTCACTCATTTACTGCTTCTACTGCTGCTGAATTCAGCCCTTTCCCTTTCCTTGTTCCCATACCTCGAATGTCAGTGCTGGGTTCCCACCTTGGTGCTCAGCAGTAGGATGCTGGGGAGATGAAGCTGTGCTGGGGCAGACCTGTGGGGCAACCAGTGGAGTTACTGCTTTGCTACTGGTAGTGGCTTTGCTAACTGGGAGCGTGCAGGGCTGCACTGAGGAGCTACGAGGCTCTGCTTTTGCTCAGATTTCTAGTACCTGACCCCTGCATGGCACACAGTGGCACTAGTGAGACTTACAAGAAAACACCTTTGCTTCTTCATTTAGCCTTGGACCTGATGCAATCTGCGTTCCACCCAGAAGGTGTGTTCTGAAATTAAAACAAGTCTGTGATAAGTTTAATGGGATTAATGAGTTTAATCTCTCCTGACAAACTGAATTAATCGTGATAGTAAAAGAGAGGAGTTACTAGGCAATTAAATTGTTTTAGTTTCTAGACAGGATATTTAATGAAGAATTGGTCTGAACGTATTGCCAGATACTGTGTTTTAATACTAGATGATAAAATTATTTCCTGACAAAAAATTTCTAAATGTGGGGAAACTAGAAAAGATCTTTAAACCTTAAAATGTTATTTAAGTATTCATGAAAGAATATTGAAAGAATACTAGAGAGATTATTGCCAAACTCCACTTTCCTTTTTAAATGAGAAGCCTTGTTAGTTGGAAGACCAAGTATTCATTTTCCTGTTAAAAATCAGAGGGCTTTCCACACTGGATTAGAGAGGCTTCTGGTTTTAGCAGTCGGTGCTGAGGCGTATCAAATGTATTGGTTAAAACTGAGAAACTGGCTGCAAGGGTCCAGCTCCAACTCCTGTTCAAGAACGAACAGAACAAAGAAAGCACAATGGCTGTGAGCAATCTGAGCAGATAGTATTCTTTCATTGCTGAATAGGTGTTTTTGGTACCACAGTCACTACAATAACCTTTGCACACTTCCCAGTAGTAAATTAAATAATGGGACTAACATCTGTATTTTTTTTATCTCCTTTTAGATTGCAGAGCATTAATCTGGCTTGCACAAGTGGCTATCTCTGTTCCCACAGCCACACACGAGGTGGGTGCGTATGGCGTTACTGCCATATGCGGTTAGGGCTCTTGGAAATGGCCTTTATCTTCCTGTTTGCTTTCGATAGGGTTGTTCACAGCACTGTGGTGAGAAGTGTAGAACAAACACACTGAGACTGTGGAGTTCAGAAAGAGGGTAGGGCCAGGGAGGCTGCTTCAATGTAAGTCTGCCTGCACCAGCATCTGACTCTGACCCGAGCAGAATCTTCTAAAACCAACCTCTCATAACTGAACAGGGGTCCCACGTGCTTCACGTTAGAGCTGCCCATAAACATAGATCCTCACACACAGGAAAGTAGCAAGAAGAGAACAAATGTGTGCTAGAAAGCACCATATTCTGTAATGAGATACCTGGAGTTACATTAGGCTGTAAGAACCATCACATGGTTTGGGTTGGAAAGGACCTTTAAAGGTCATCTAGTCCAACCCCTCCTGCAGTGAGCAGGGACGTCTTCAGGGCAGGGAAAGCTTTGAAAAGTTGAAGCAAAATGACTGTGCTGTTACCAGCTGGTGTTTCCTTTGGACTTCAGGGATAGAGAAAGTGTAATGAACCCCTGATGTCTTCAGTAATCTACAGAAATATGTCAATAGTACACAAAGACACAGCAGAACCAGTTTTCTGCTCTTTGTGTGCTATTGAAGAGTAATGAGTTCACTCTGCTTTTTTTTTGGTTTGGTTTTTTTTGGTTGGTTGGTTTGGTTTGTTTTGCTTTCTCTTTAATCCCTGAGGAGAAACTTCAATGACCTGTATCCACAGTGTGTGTAATAACTTATTATAATACATCATATTCATATTCTTTAGTCTGTACAGAGAAATATTTTAGGAAGCATAGCTAAGGAAGTGAAAATTTTTTTCCTGTCCACAAGGGACTCTTTGGCCTCTGGAGAGGATGCTTCCTGAGGTAAAAATGAGACATTCTTTGGATGTGTTTGGATAATGTTCGTTACATAGACTCTGTGTCTTGCTTATGAATGAGCATGAAAATTAATCTCCTTCTTGAGAGGATATATAGGTTAGGGGAATCTTGAGAGATTATTATATTCTATTCGAGAACATATCAAGTGAATAGAGCTTAATATTATTCATAACCATACACTTCTATCTGGCATTAGCATAATATACCTGCATAAAAACTTAAAAATCTGTTAATTTATTATTGAAGAGCATTCACATGTTTACAGTAATGCTTCAAACTGTCACTTTTGGCTATGGTTAAAAGTACAAATTAGGTAGTTGTATTCTTGAATAAGATTTCAGGCAGCTGAATAAATTGCTAATAGTTTCTTGTATTGATGCATCCTTCTTTGAGAATCATCTTGGGGAGCA
>NW_010295037.1:30483-49903 GCF_000700745.2 Antrostomus carolinensis
GTGGATGGAAAAAGCAGGTAAGTTAGGTAGCTAGTTTGGTAATGAGGGAAGAGTGGCTCCTTGGCTTCGTGGATGAACAGCAGCTTTCTCTTAAGTTACATTAACTGAGGATAGGAACCTTGGGATAAACGGACAGATTTGTGCCTCTATTTGTAAAAAAACCCAAAACAGGAATAGTCATCTGTGTTTAACCTCTGTCTTCTGGTGCTCTGCTGTTTGTCACCTCTTGTGGTATTGTCAAAACAACAGCTACAGAAAACACTGAATTAAGAACCACTCAAAATGCATTCAGGAAGCATTGGAACTGTCTTGGGTTTTTCCCCTTCTTTCTCAATACCTAACTGCAATATTAATTAACTCCTCCAGTTCTGACTTCATCTCGTAATTAAGGATTTGTGTAGCTGGGAATTTGCAGTTGTTGGGAAAGCAGCCTTTGGAATCCTTTAGGATTTCTTTTTCCTTTTAAAAATCATAAACAATGTTGGTGTTGACCTACATAGCCTTTGATTTTTATTTTTTTTAACCTAAATTCTAGCAAAGGCTACTAATTATAGCCTACTGAAAAACACATTAGTAAGCCATCAGTAAAAATTACATTAAGAGCAACGTTATTTCCCATAACATTAATAAGCACTTTTTAGGTGTGATTTGTTTTTGCAACAATTACTGTAGAGTCTCCTGGAAGATCTATTTCTGTGTAGTTAATGTAACATACACGTATGCACTTTTCCATTTTAGTGCCTATTGATTGCTTCATTTTTCATCTGTATTAGGCTATTCTTATAATTTCCTCTGGGTTTTCAGAATTGGCAGACATCAAGGGAAAATGGTAGTGGCATGTCCTATGGGAAATGTGAAAAAGCAAATAGATCAGAGCCTAACAGAAAGGACTGAGCTCAAGTGCACTTGCATCGTGAGAAATTAAACTGCCTTCCAACCTTTTAGAGATCTGAATGTATTTTATTGAAGTAACTTTGGTTTTATGTATTTCACTGAGAAATTAATTCTAATTGTGAGTGAAGTCCTTGTGCATGTGAGAGGAGTGTGTCCTTTCTGCTCTGTTTGGCAATCTCCACGTTCAGAAGGTGAAGATGAATGGTTGTTGCTATTGGCTGTATCATTTGTAAACTCAGTTTCACATTATGGGGAGCTCAGGGAAGTGATGGTGTGGAAGATTAATTCCCAAAATTCAGATTTGTTATTTCAAACATCCAGGGTTGTAAGGCAACACTACTATCAAAATATAAGAGAAGGTGAATTCACTTGTATCCAGTACATGTGAACTTAGAAACAACTGTTTTCATAGAATCATAGACTGGTTTGGGTTGGAAGGGACCTTAAAGCTCATCCAGTCCCACCCCCCCTGCCATCAGCAGGGACACCTTCCACTAGACCAGGGTGCTCAAAGCCTCATCCAACCTGGCCTTCAACACTTCCAGGGAGGAGCAGCCACAGCTTCTCTGGCCAACCTGGGACACTGTCTCACCACCCTCACAGTGAAGAACTTCTTCCTAATATCTCATCTAAACCTCCCCTCTTTCAGTTTAAACCCATTTCCCCTTGTTTTGTCATTAACTGCCCTTAGGAAAAGTCCTTCCCCAGCTTTCTTGTAGCCCCTTCAGGTACTGGGAGGCCGCTATAAGATCTCCCTGGAGCCTTCTCTTTTCTAGGCTGAACAGCCCCACCTCTCTCAGCCTGTCTGCATAGAAGAGGTGCTCCAGCCCTCAGATCATCCTGGTGGCCTCCTCTGGACTTGTTCCAGCTGCTCCAGGTCTCTCTTGTGATGGGGGCTCCAGAATTGGACGCAGTTTTAGTTCAAAACAAGAAAGAATGTGTACAACTGCGGTGTAGTTAACCTCCTTGTGTTAATTGGTTCCTCTCTGATTTCACCTCTCACGGCCTCTCCGGGGTGGTGTGCTCCAAGGGACAGGCTCTGTTTTCAGGTCAGGTGGTGCAATGTTAATTATAGACGTGAATTAATCTTCACAGCTCCGAGTAAGATAATTAAATATCTTATTAATTTATCCTGAGTGCCACAGTATGTAGCTGTTTATCATACAATCTGAGATAATGCAGTTAATGTACGTTACGTTGGCAGTGGTAGTTGTAACGTTTTGCTGTTTTAATGGTAACTTGTGTTTTTTTACAACACTTTGACAAAAAAAGAGGCAGGCAGAGGATTTGACTGCAATTGAAGAGTGCAGGAACAAAATTAGAGCAAAGGAGCTGCCACCTGATCCTTTAAGACCACATTGCTCTGCTGAGATCAAAGGTGTTGATCGGGGCCGTGGGTGAGAGAACTCTCAGCCAAACTTGTGCACAGTTCCAGTGAAATCTCCATCCTAAACCAGGTCACAAGGTCCAGGCTGTACTTAGTGGGGAGAGAAGTGTTACACTGCGTGATTCACCCAAATTCTTTTAGGAAGTGACAAAATTTGGATGAATGAGAGGAAGAGAGGGAAATGCAATTGATCCAATTCCAGCTCTGCACCTCTGTAAGCTTTTTCGGTTTTGTCACAAAAACCAGTAGTACTGGAGTGGATAAACCAGTCCAGCTGTGAGGAATGTAAGATTTCTCAGAGGTGCCCATGAAGGAGTCATCAGTTACCCAATTAACCTTTTGGGAGGGATTTGCAAACCTGACTTTTTTAGCCTACTTTGAAAATCCCAGTGGCTGTGACTATTCTGTAATGAAGACCTTTGCAAGGTACATGGCCAAAGTCTCGTGCCTTTTCCATTTCATGCAGTTCTTTTCTCAGTGCACACAGCAAACCATTTCGAAGAGATGTTTCCTTGTGAACACTAATTTAGAGGTTATATTTAGATATATTTATGCCCTTCTGGAAAGGTCAGCTTAAAAACTCCCTCTGCAAGATTAAACATGGGGCCAAAATCAGATATTAAAGAAATGGTATCAAAGACAGGAGTTCAGTTCTTTTCTTTGGATAAAACTCTTGGTTGAATACTTCCCTCTGCTCGTGGTTTGGCACTGTTAGTGCTTTCTACCTTTGCTATAGCCTCTTCCACTGGCACTTCAGATTCAGGCAGGTCCTCCAAGGCCACTAGCTTCTGCTGCCTGGGGGGAGGAAAAAGACTTCTAGTACTGAAACCTTCCAACTGAAAAGAAAGAAAAATGCTTTTTTTATTGTGGCCTTATCTTCTGTGAAGGCTCCTTTTCTACCTTGATCACACACTGGCCCTGCAGACTCTCTAGCAAGCTACTACCTAGGACTTTTTTTGATAAAGGATTTATTATTAGATGTTACAGCTTTTGCAAGCTTGTTCCTCTAAGTATTTTGGCCTGGTTTGTACTACCTTTACCATCAGCCTGCTGGAGTAGTACGTGCTACTTTCTATTTGGGGTACAACCTCACCTTCTTGAAGTCTCAGAGTAGTGTGGTCTTTATGTAACCTTTCTGCCATCTGCAAGGATCTTGCTCTCTCTGACTGCGCTCCTGGAGCGTGTGGGGTTCTTCTGAACGCAGTTCAAGTTGTTTTTGATTGCAAAAAGGGTCTCTCGGGTTTCTGTTAATCCAAGATGGACCTTGAATTTCAGTACACAGTGGTCCATGTGCCAAAGTTGATCATGCATGAACAGGCATGAAGAACTGGATCCTTGGTGCTGGCCAGGGCCAACTCAAGAGTTGCTTTTCCTGTGGTTCCCTAATTAACTACTTTGTGAAATAGTCATTAGAGGTACTGAAAAAATCAGTCTTGGCGTTATGCCTGGGTGTGGCATTTACCTGATGTACGTGGGGTGTCTGATTCTCCCATTAAAACTGCAATTTTTGGCACTAAGTTTCTCTGGTCTCGCTGAGAGCACCAAAGACGTGGCCACTACCAGCACCAGGCAGTTCATAATATAAACCTGTTCTTGTATTTCTCTCTTTAAGGCCTTGAAGATGCTGCTGCCAACCATATGGGCAAGAGTTCATTTGTGGTGAGAACAGGCAGCTGGGACAGGTGCCTGTCCAGCTCTTTGTACAACACAATGTCCACATGATGGAGCAGCTCTGCTGTGAGGACAGGCTGAGAGAGTTTGGGGCTGTTCACCTGGAGAAGAGAAGGCCCCAGGGAGACCTTCTAGTGGCCTCCCAGTACCTGAAGGGGCTACAAGAAAGGGATGGGAGAGACTTTTTACAAAAGCAGTTAGTGACAGAACAAGGGGAAATGGCTTTAAACTGGAAGACTGTGGGTGTAGATTAGACATTAGGAATAAATTCTTTGGTGTGAGGGTGATGAGACACTGGCCCAGGCTGGCCAGAGAAGCTGTGGCTGCTCCTCCCTGGGAGTGTTGAAGGCCAGGTTGGATGAAGCTTTGAGCAACCTGGTCTAGTGGAAGGTGTCCCTGCTGCTGGCAGGGGGGTTGGAACTAGATGAGCTTTAAGGTCCCTTCCAACCCAGACCAGTCTGGGATTCTATGATGACATGGTGTGTGTGCTTAAAGTAACTCCATTGCAATTCTAACTTTCTTCACCTGAAAACGTCTTTGCTTCATCCAGGTCCATGCATGTTAAGAGCAAGTTCATCTAAAATACTAGATGTCCTCAGGAAGAGAGATCTTTCCAGCTAAGACTGGGCAGGATGAAGTACTATAGAGCACACTTTGTACGTACCAACCTTGAAACCCTGATCAAAACTCCTGAGAAACCCTTGCTCCTTGAGCTGGTTGTGCCGTGCATGTGATGCAGATGGCAACCGGCCCTTTTAGTATCATCGACTCTTCAAATCTTCTCCACTTCTGCTGCAGGAATGTGCCAATTCCAGCTGCAAAAAACTTGCTTTTTTTCCCTTATGTGTTGTCCTTTCCCTGCATTTGGTGGCCTAAGGAGCTTCATGATTTAATTTACTTTGTAATTTTTAAGCAAATCTTCTAGAGTAGCGTACACATGTCCTATTCTCTATTTTTGTTGGATGTGATACAACTAAAGAGAGGATTTCTGCTGGGGAGAAGATAAGCTTGGAAGACCTGAGGATGAGAATATCTAATTACCACTCTGCTTATTGCTTGACATAACCCGTTTAAATTTTCATTCACTTCCTCAAAGGTGACTACAAGTAACAACCGTAAGTTTGGTTATTTTTCTGAAGCAGCTGAAGATATCAAAGCCTGTCTGGTGTCTTTCTAGGCTATCGTTCTGTGATAGTCCCTTTACTGGGAAAATATAACGTTTGCTAAAAATTTAATACATAGGACAAAGTTGCTCAAGTAAATTTGCTGAGATAAGACTGGAGTGTTGTAGCAATGAGTTTGAAAGAGGATGGTAAGACAGAAAATAAAGTAGGCAAACTGTGTCTTCCCTGAGCTGCCACTGCTCATGGGAGTGACGAGGCTTTCTTCTAGCATATGGGAAGTCTTATAAAGACACAGACTTGGGCAAAAAGCAGAGCAATTCAAAGATCATCCATTTCTTCTAGTGATAATAATTCCTTAGCTTTTATCTCTCTGTGAATCACAGAATGTTGGGGATTGGAAGGGACCTTGAAAGATCATCCAGTCCAATCCCCCTGCCAGAGCAGGAACCTACATGAGATCACACAGGAAGGTGTCCAGGCGGGTCTTGAATGTCTCCAGAGAAGGAGACTCCATACCCTCCCTGGGCAGCCTGTCCCAGGGCTCTGTCACCCTCACTGTAAAGAAGTTTCTTCTCAAGTTTAAGCAGAACCTCCTGTGTTCCAGCTCACACCCATTGCCCCTTGTCCTACCACTGGGCATCACTGAGAAGAGCACTTGTAAAGGAATTGGTATAATTTTTCCCCGTTAGCCTGTGGTCAACTAAGAGCTGAAATAGAAATGGAACTTGAGTGCTGGATTATCAGTCCAATGAACCACTGGTATCCCCGGGCTCTCTGCCGAGCTCAGGAGAGGCGACTCTTGAGTGGCAGAAGTGTGTATGGCACTGAACTGTGCTGGCTTGTGTTGCTGTAAGCCTCTGTCAGCTCCTGGGCTCACAGGCGCTTCGATATCTGGTGTGTTTGCAGCGTGCTGCTCCCTTCCTGAGGCTCTGCCTCCTGGCTCTGCGCGGTGGCAGGGAACCCAAGCGAGGACAGCAGGGCTGGAGTTTGTGTTGGAGCTTTTGAGCCTGTTTGCTCATTTTTTTTGGACAGGACAAAAGGGTGAGGGAGGATGGTGTGGTACAACAGGGCTTTCATGTGGCTCTTCTATTGCCCTGGGAAGCAAGCAACCCTGGTAAATGATTGTCTCAATATTGTTGCTGCTTTTCAGTGGTGATGAGTGAAAAATTCTTATTTTTTAAATTATCTGAATACGTTGTTATAAGTTGATTTCCTGTTATAGGTCTCAGATTTATTCAGGAGATCCATAAGGAAACCCTTGTAGCTGCAGTCGTACTCATGTGTCTGAAGTGTAAGCTGGTTGTTTTTGAAGAAATAAAATACAAGAGTCAGAAGCTAGTTATAAAAAACCAACTTATTTCAATACATGAGCTAATGTTGCAGTGACTACAGGCTGATCAGCTCATTCTTGTCTCCTGGATCAAATGACTTATGTGTAAGTAAACCAGTTCTGAATCCCCAAAGCAGGTCCTGATATTATCAGTGGATTTAGGCAACTCAAAATGCTCACAATAAGCAGGAAGAAGGCAGGTATTCTGTCTTTACCCGAGAAGCAGATAAAACCTTACCCTGGGTGTGTGCAATAACACAAATACACGTCGTATCTGGTTTCCTTTTATATCTTCTTATTCCAGTTGACAACAAGAGTCAGAAGTACCAGATACGCTTAATCTAGGAGAGTGTCAGCAGTATCAGTTTTTTTCTCTGCTTTCATATTTCCTGCAATTCTAAAACTCAAACCTGCTGATCTCATTTCTCCTGCCCGTACCTCTCTATGTATTCCTTTCCCTGTTTCTATTTCTCTGGCTGTGTGCAGCTCACTGTATATAAATGTACACATACCTGCCTTTACTTGTTTTTTCCAACAGGAAAAGAAACTAGAATAGTAAATTAAGTCTGGTAGGTGGAATGAAGGTGGAAATAATACTGGAGTACATCATATCCGTGATTGTAGGCTTCTTTGTGGTAGATCTGTGTTTATTTTAGAAGTGTCTTAGTTACTGCTAGATTTCTTTTACCTCTTCCACACTTTAAAAAATATACTAATAATTTCCATGCAGTAAGTAGAAGGGTAGCACTTAATGGATTTAAAAAAAGATTGGAAGAGAAGCCACTTTTCCATACTGAAAACACTGTAAAAATAATACTTAAAAAAATCTTTCTTCATCAGAAATAACAACTGATATCAAAATACTTTAATACTTTTGAGAAGAAAAACTGGTAATTTGAAGTTGAACACTTGAAATCTTCCTGTTCTTCTACATTTAATGCAAGAGCCTTAAATTTCCAGGTTGTTGATTAGCTGAAGGTTGGTATAACATAACCTCTGCTCCTGGAATTTATTCCACTTTGTGCCATTTCAGTTTGATCTCCTGTGTAAGTGAGTGGGGACACTGGGTACACTCATCATAGGTGTCTACCAAATAACTCCCTCCAGTCTGACTCTGTAGTAGCATTGTGAAGGGTGCACGGACCTTTGCCAAGGTTGGGAAACAGGTATTGCTATAGTGGAGATGTTGGTTGGTGGCTTGACCAGAGCTTTAACCTCACTAGTCTCTCTCCAAGGTGTTATTCTGAGATGTTGTTCAGGAAGCGTTTGCAATGAGTTGTGTTCTGAAAGGTCAAATTGAAGACGATGGCCAAACCATGAACGTGGGAAAGGGTGGGGTAGGGAGGTCTGGGGGAAATGGGTCTTTTGGGTTGAATTTATGCTCGACAAATATTGTAAGGAAATTATGAGGAGGTGAAGGCCCAGTTCCTTCTGTAGGAGTCAGGAATAGAAAGCAGATCTTTGTATAATTCGGTGGAAGGAATTGACACTTATATCTCTGGAAAGAGGGAAGAGAAGTCCTTAGTGCACATGAGCTGGAAATTGCATAAAGATACGAGATACTGTGAGCAGATGCCCTGAAAGGGCGAAGCCAAAGAGGGGGTGTGCGTGACCATCACTTGGGCTGTGTTGCTTGGGCACGTTGAGCCAAAGCGATGAGGGAAGCGGCTCTCCAGGCTTGTCTGTGGGGCTGAAGTGCTTTTAGCACCCCTGCCCAAACTGCACTGCTGTGCAGGAAACCTCAGCAGTACAGCCAGCCACCTGATCACATCTGCCAATGCTTGCATGTCCTCGTGCTCTTTGAAATGAATCAACAGGAAAAGGAAGAATTTTATTTGCTTTCAGCCTCAACCTCTCCCCCTTTTTTCTACCCAGCCAGAACTGGTACTAAGCAGCTGAAATTATGACAAATAAAGAGACTGACTTGTATTGAGAACCAAGCTATTGGTTTCTGAACGGAGGAGAGAAGATGGATTTTTGAGGAGAACTTTCTGTTGTCCTGGTTTATAATGAAGCAAAACCGCATGTTTACATAAAGAAAAGGAACTAGAGAAGTTTTAACACTGGTATTTTGTTTGCAAACCAATTTTTCATGTTAATTAAACCTCTGCAGAGCAAACCTTATATATGACACTTGGTGTTACAGATGGCATGGGCTGGCTTCTGAGATCTCTGCTTTGAATCATTACCCCTGTGTAATACACCGTGGTCCAACCATGCGTGATATTCTTGACAAGGATAAACGCAGCTGGCTCATATGAGCAGAAACCAACATTTATTTCAGTCACCTATTGAGTGATAGTCCTTCCAACGTTGCTCTTGTTGCCAAGTCTACTTTCCAAAACCCCTGAGGATATAGCTGAATGTTGTCAGGAGCAGTGATTTTTTTCACACTCCTGCTCTTTGCCACCATCTCAAACTTACCTTTACTTTCCAAGTGTAAAACTGGTTTCTTCATCATCTAGCAAGAATGTTTCAAATTAATTCATATGGTAAAACAAATCTGGGAAGCTCTTCCTGTCTGTTCTGGAGAAAGCTGCGTTCCAGACATTGTGGGATGGGTATGTGACAGGGAGAGTATTTTGGTGCATGTCATACACTTCTTTTTTTTTTCCTTCTTAAATAGCTTCAGAAAGTACATGAACAAGAACGCAGAATTTCAGCTCATGAGAACTAGAAACTGAAATGGCTCTGAAATCTGTGGAGGGAAACTTGGTGAACTTCTGCATATTAAGAGATACTTTCTCAGTGCTACACTGTATTTTCACCTGTCCTAAAATGTGAACTGGGCATAGTGTGAAGGGAACCAAAGTTGTGCAGTGACACTAAGGAGGAAAACAAACGCAGGGGGAAGTAAACCCATTTGGGCAGTGAAATGCCAAACAATTGGTGTTGACTCCGAGGGTACTGCAGTGCAGCCTGAGCTGGTCCAGGAGGATGCTTCAGACACTGACCAACTGAGAGCTTGTGAACAGTGCTCCTGCATCTTCTGCTCGTGCTCTCGTATCATCCCCTGCTCGTGCTCTCGCATCCTCTGCTCTTGCTGAAGAGCAAGAGATGTCTAAAGAAAATACTACAAACTCAAGGAGAAAAAAAAAATGGTTTTACAGTAACAGAGAAATAATCTTTAAGAAGGAATTTATTTCTTGAAGCAAAGCACTTTATTTTACCTACCCATTTAAGCAATGTACATCTATTAAATTTGATTTGCCTATAAACCTGTTGAATACAGGCTTTGCTTTAGTTTGAATATAAAAGCATTCAACTGATCCTCTTTAGCATGCATTAAAATTACCTTAGTTTGAGTTTACTGTTATTTTTCCCTTCCATTATTGTCTAGATTTTTGTTTTCCCTATGCTCTGTGTCTCACTCATCCTTCCTGATCAACCCTCATAATCTGAGAATACATTTGGATTTTATTGTGTGTGCAGAATTCCTGGTTGTTGCATTTGAAGCACATTCTGGCTGGAGCCACTGGAAATGTAAATGAGGTGCTGAAAGCTGAATTGCAGAGGGAATGTCTGAGGAGTCTCTCAGCCCAGGGACACAAATTCACTTCTAGAGAGAGAGGAACAGGATTGCGTTGGTTAGAATTGCAATTTATTGCAAGAAGGACATGGAGATGCTGGAATGTGTCCAGAGAAGGACAACAAAACTGGGGAAGGGTCTGGAGCACAAGTGTGCTGAGTTCCCGGCTGAGGGAACTGGGGGTGTTGAGCCTGGAGAAAAGGAGGCTGAGGGGAGACCTTGTGGCTCTGTGCAAGTCCCTTGGAGGAGGGTGGAGAGAGGTGGGGGTGGGTCTGTTCAACCAAGGGCTAAGTGACAGGACAAGAGGAAATGGCTTCAGGTTGCTCCAGGGAAGGTTTAGGTTGGATATGAGGAAAAATTTCTTTACTAAAAGAGTGGTCAGACATTGGAACAGGCTGCTCAGGGCAGTGGTGGAGTCGCCATCCCTGGACGTGTTCAAAAAACTTGTAGCCATGGCACTTCAGGACATGGTTTAGTGGGCATGGTGGTGTTGGGTTGATGTTTGGACTTGATCTTGGAGATCTTTTCCAGCCTTGGTGATTCTGCGATTTTGATTACAGGCTCCCTCCCATCTGCAGAAGAGCTGCAGGGGACAGAACAGGCAGGATGATTTACACTTCATCCTTCTTTCCTGTTGACCCATCTTGCTCTTTTCTTGAAGACTGAAGTTTCCAGGAGCTCCTATGTGTAAAGCTTACGTTATGTTACAGAGGAGGAAAACCTCTGTATGGTATAAGAGTTCATTACACCAGGGTGAACATCAGTGGCTTTGAGCAGAAACCGTAGGGTGGCAACTGGTTGCATTGTTCAGCTCATCAGACAACTGCCCCGTTACCGCTCTGTCCAGAGAGATCACCAGTGTAACTGCCACCAGTTTGCAAATAATGTGTAAAACCTCTTGTGCTTGGTGGGAGGATCCATGTCGAAGTGTCAGAACCGAGTGTGTCACCTAAATGAATGCTACTTGATCCACTTAGCTCTGCTTCTCTATAAAGTATTTACATAAGTGCACCCAAAATAAATTACATTCTGATTACTTCATCACTGTGAAGTTATTGTAATTGAGAAGATGGTCAGAGAAGAGGAGCTAAGAAATTAAGAGGAGCCTGAAGGATTTGATTAATAAGGAAAATTGCTAGAAGGTGCTGAGGGTGATGGAAAGAGGGATGGAACATAATACACTATAAATATTTGAAGAACAGAAATATGAAGAGGGATTACTCAAGAGAGAAGCAAGGTGAAACTAGAGAGGTATGAAATAAATGCAGGGATGAAGAACGTTCCTGACAGCAAGATGTTTCAGGCTGTGTTCATAGTACCTCAGGGGGACACTTGACCAATAGCATGTCTTAAAACTAAATTGAATAGACAAGGAATAACAACCTAGAGCAGGCAATCCTTTATGGTGAGGCAGGAGGAGATGATGAGTGACTTAGACATTCATGGCAAGATTAAGTACTGATAACATGGCTGGCTCTCTGGTAACATAGGTGAGCAAATGGGAACAAGATAGTTGAGGAGTCTTGTGCATAAACCTTGTGGAAGGGAAAAGCTGGAAGCTGTCAGTCCTGAGATTTCTGGAAAAAAAAAATATTGCCACCAGTACAGCTTCTCATTTCATCTTGAATTAAAGAAATGTACTTTTATTATAGAAAATGGATTTTTTAATTGCATATTGATAGCTCTGATTGTTTTAGACTATCCCAGTGGCTCCGCAAGGCTGCAGCTGGCAGAGGTGTGTGAGAAATCCCAAAACCATATTGCAGGAGGAACCCTGCGCTCGTGTGTCTCTTGGTTCTGCTGCAGGACAGGACTAACAACCTCTTGCTGTTGGCTCAGCACACTTAATAGAAAGCACTTTTTAAAGTGACTCAACTTCAGAAGGCAAAGCAGGAGGATTCACAGTCAGCATGCAGCAAAGTTATATGGCAGTGTCCAACTTCTCTGAAGTGTTCTCCACCCCTGGGTGGGGGATAAGGTCTCCCCTCCAGCCAACCAAGCTCCTGCTCCCACAAAGTGCCACCTCTCTATTCTTCCCTCCTTCAGCCACCTCCTTACAGTTAATTCCATGCTATCAGGCAACATAAAATGGATAAACTCAGGTCTACGTGATGTGTCTTTATGTTACAGTGTTTCTTAGTTGTCCAAAATCCTCTGCAGGAACACATCCCAGTAGATCTATATAACTGTCTGCAGTATTTAGTATAAATTCAATATTGTCAGCAAGAAAGATCACTTACAATGCTCACGTTGTATTTTACCTTTAGTGAAGCCGTTACTGGAGTCGTGTCTTTTATTTATATTAACATGTTGTTAACTGTAACCTAATAAAGACGCAAAATGCATGAAATCAATTACCTACAGATTTAAGGAGTGCACATAAAGGAAATTTTCTGATTTACCTTCACATTTGTTGAATATAGACCTTGCATTAGTTTGAATATGAAAGCATTCAATTGGCTCTGTTTAATTCTGTTAATTAATTTGTTATCATTTGCCTTGCCTCTTCAGTTTTAAAATACTTGGATCCCAGTTAGAAAATTCCCTTAAGCCATAACAATTTCATATTACAAGCTTTATTAAAAATATAATTTGGGCTCTTAGAGCTTATTAGTTAAAACCTATATTCCAAGATAATCTTCAGCTTCACAGAAGGATTTCAGGTTTTTTGAAAGATTTTTGTTTCTGTTTTTCATTAGTTTGTAACTTGAGAAGTGTGGAAAGCCTTTTATTCAATCCAGAGAACTCTTCAAAACATGCCCAAGCCTATAGGGTTTTTCTTTGACAAGGGAAAATCATATCAACTTCTATTTTGCAGTATTTTGTCCAAAATACTGAGAGCTCTGTATATAAATGCTAATCAAATTAGATTTGGTAGGAATACAGTTTTTTTCCTGCACTGTCTAGTTGTGAATGAGATTTCCATAATGCTTTTTTATTTTATTGTTGTTTAAAGCTGTTGCTAACTTGTGGAGAACCTTAGGATTGCAAACAGTGGCAACTGCCAAGTGTTTGGGAAACTGGTTTCTTGGGTGGTTTGGGTTTTGGCTGGGGTTTTTCAGTTTTGATTTTTTACACTGGCCATGGGCACTGTGCTCATTCTGTAACTTTACTGACAAAATAAGTGTAGGTGATAAATCCAGCATAAATTATCTGGTGATCTCTGAAGGGCTGCTGATGCTGCCGTGCTGGTCCTGTTAAGATTTCCGTGTAGTGCAGTGGGACAGGTTGTGTTGCTGGCTGGCTAATTAGCCTCTCGCCCATCACACAGAACAAATGAGCAGAGCTTGGTCAGTTTGGTCTCCTGGGGGTGTTATTCCTGCTAACCCCTGGGTACCTGCAGTCAAAGTGGTCCCTGTGTTTCCCTGCCTGATGTCGTTTGGTTTGTAGCAGCCTCTTCTGGTGTAAACTTCACCACATTTCTTCCAGATTCCTCACCAGAATCACTTTAGGTTGTATCTCCCCAGACAGAGCCTCTCGGTCCAAGCAGAAGCAGCTCTGCTGTCCATCTGGTGAGCAGACCTGGTGTACAACAGGACACGGTACAGTCTCTCAACAGCCCTCTTCAGAGCTGTGCGGCCTTTTTGGGTGCGTGTTGTGGAGTGAGGATCAGGCCAGTGTGACTTGGAGCTGGCAGGAGCCTTTTAATAAAATCCTTTAAAACTTGGCTCTGTGGTGCACTGAAGACTGCCCCAGTCTGAGGGTACCTGAGACAGGTTTAAATTCAAGGATGTGAGTACTTCCACAGGCTTCACCCGGACTTCGAGGTGTTGAAATTACTAAATACTTAAGTGATGAGTTAGGGGCTTGGAGACTGGGGCTGTTGTGCCCAGCAGTACAGCATTGAGCCCCCAAGACAGCTGCCAATCCCAAAACCTTCAAAGGGTTTATTTTTACAATTAAAAAGGCAAAAAGCTTGTTCATAATGCATGTGGTCAAATCAATCGTGCACATTCAAAACATCAGTTAATCACAAAGAGAATCAGGCTGTGTACTATGCTTTAATGTTCACTCTGGGGAAATTAGGGGGGAAAAGGCCACTTCTGTTCATTCTTTGAAAGTAACAAACAGCACCAGCAGCTGTAGTTGGCTGAGGCAGAGGCTTGTGCTATGAGATCACTCTGGAAAACAGGATTAGTAACACATCCAAGTTGTAAAGTTATGATCCGACCTATGAGCGTTTACAAGGGAAGAGCATTCAAATGTGCTCCTAAATGCTCATCATCTAATGAGACAGAGAAAATAAAGAGTAATTCTTTAGTGAGAGAACAAATAACAAATAACAGATTTGCCACACACCACTCGATTCAAAGAACTTGTCCAGAAAAATAAGGGTTTCTAAAAGGCGTTGGGGGTATGTGTATTGTGTGTTCAAGTGGGATGTACTGTGCCTGGGATAGTCAGAGTTTTTACATCCACGGGGGCTCTGTACTGGTTGAACTCTTTAGCTGTTACAATGGAAACAGATTTGGATGGGGTTTTTTTGTGATTTTTTTTTTTTTTTTTATTTACTATTTTTGAAACCAAGTGGGTTATTTGGACTTCCTTCATGGCAGCTAGTTGTATATGCTAAATGGGAACAATTTTCTAGGTAGATCTTCTTCAAGCTATAATCACTCCTGGGGCCAGCTGAAACTGAGGAGCTTGGCAGCTGTGGATGTTGTTTCCCATTACAGCTGGAGGCAGTGAAGTCTTCAGGGATTAAAACAAAAATCCCACCAGGACTTTGCTGTGCCTTACAAAAACCAGGCTATAAGTGACTTTCCCAGCATCTGACTAAAAGTCCCTTGGCACAGCAGAGAGTTGTCATGGATACTCCAACTCCAGGACACTATAAAGCCCATCATTTGTTACATTTATAAAAATCTTCCAACACTTTAAAATCTGCTCTCAGTACCATTACAAACCTACATCAAAGCAGATGGTACAGCGCTACAAGAATAACCTCTTTACCTCCTCAGGCATGGGGAGCGCGCTGAAAAAACTCCAACAGTGCCAATGAGCCATCACATGAGCACCATGAGGACACTCTTTAATGTAAATAAAGGTAAAATTGGCCATGGTTTGACTAGGGGTCCCTTACTGCTCTAGATGTGACTGCTGTTGTCAGTCGGAAGCGTTCTGTGCTCTCTTAATTGAGGTGAGCTGCTTGGATACCTGACATGGGCTGATGAGCACAGACCTGCAATCCCACAGCTGGTTTGTGTATTTTGAAAGTTGGGGCAAATGCTAAAAAGGTTGACTTGATTATTTATTTCATTTTAAAGATATGAGGAGAAAATTTTTGATGTTAAAGTTGCAAACTGGAAAGCATAAGAGTTGAAAATAAGACCCAGTATTAACCTGCCTTGGTTTTGGAGTGGGTTCTATTTAACAGTCCAGCAGGCTCTACCCTATTTCCCCGCTTAACTGCCAATTAGTGCAGTAGATCTCTATTCATCTCTCTGGAACTAATTTTAGCTGGGTGCTGACAAGTCACAAGGAGAAGCCAGGTGAATAGAGGACAGGTCCTGAAAGACAACTTCTTTGATATTTCCTTAAATATTCTTCCTAGGAGCTGACAGCATCAACAGTAGCTGTGTTATTGCTCTATTCAGCAGAAGGAAAGAAAACCAGATTTATTTATTCATTTATTTATTTTTGCAGAAAGCTTAGCATTTGGGCTGGGTTCTAGTAAAAATATCGATGTTGACTCTCCAAATGAGGAAGCTGTCAAGTGCACCAATGTTCACATGTAATTCTTCCTTTTAATGTTAAAAAGAATGAATTTTAACTTCTCTGAGAGCATGGCACTGATACTTCATTGGCTTGAGTGAAGCAGATAGCCAGTTAAGGTCTGACTGGAAAAAAAACGTGTGTGTTGATGATATTGCCTTCTGGCTGTAGTTAGTGTGGGCTAATAGCTAATAAATTTGTCATTGAAGGTGGTGGTCCCTTCCCAAGCACTGCCTGCCACTCTGCAGTGAGGAAATACAGCCTTGCCTGTCACTGACTGCTGTAAGGCATCTATCTCCAGCTGCCTGTAACGCTTTAATGTGCACATCTGGAGTCCGAGTAGACCTGTGGGCAACTGCCAAGGTGGGTCATGCTTGATGGGTTCAGATCCTGTCCCAGGGCAGTTGTGGCTCACCACAGGCTTTGTTCCATGAACAAAGATGAGTGTGTGAGGGTTAATGCTGCAGAAGGGCTGCAGACAAATTCAGAAGAGAGCTGTCTGCAGTTCTGAGTTGGAGAGGTTGACCATGTTGTTCCTAAGAAGGAAAAGAGGAATGAGTTGGTACGTTTTCCTGATGAAAGTGAATGCTACACTGACATCTCCTGCCTCATCCCAGCCTGAGCTAAGTACTGGAGGCACGGAAGGATGTTCAGTCCTGGGACGTTCTTAGTGCTGGGAAGTGAATCCAGTGCCAGCATGTCCCTAGAGAAAAGATTAAGAACAAATACAACCTCTTCCTGAGCTGTGCTTCAAGGTCTTGGCCAGGGCCTGGTGGAGATGACAAATTTTCTTGCAGCCTTTGCTGCATTAGGCCCCTGTTCTAAATATGCAATAAACTTTTGCAGGAGCACTCTGTTATCTCTGGCTTTGTCCTGTTTTCCAGCTGTGGTGTTCATGATGTTACACTCTACACCCAAGTCAAATTCTGTACTACTTTGTTTCACCTGATGCAGAATATCTTTCTGATCTCTCTCTCAACTTGAAGGTGTGATGAACAATAATATCAGAAAGCATTAGACAGGGGGTAAAACCCTCCTTGCATGTTGTCAAAAAACAGTTTTGTTGGTGGTTTTGAGCTTTAAGTACAGGAATAAATACACGAAGTTAGCATTTCTTTCAATCCATGACTGGATTACTTGGATGAATCACTGATTTATTTTATTTATTTTGGTGGCAGAGGTGTACTAAATTGCATTAAAGAATTGTCTGTGCCATAAAATTAAAAGTAACGGGCTTGTGTATGTGCTTCTAGAAAATGGTCTGGTCTTCTTCAGAGTGATAGTAATGAATACTGAAAGCCATGCATCCTACTAGGAGATATGACGGACCTGTAGAAGGAACAGCTACGCTTCGAAGGCTCCCTGCTATGAGCTTCTGTTGGTGTTTGGTGTGTCCATGGAGGCTGGTAGCACTAGAAGAACATTGCTTTCAAAAGGGATGAGCTTTTTGAGGTTTTGGTGCAGATGCTGGCATTGTCGTGGGAATGAACCAGTGCAAAGATGCAATATCCTTTTGTCAAGCAAGAGGAAACTTTCTAAGAGTAGTGAATTTTATAAAACAGTTGTATGGATTGAGACTTTGAGGAGTTGCTGCATTTATCCTTGAACACCCAGGAAAAACTGTAAAGCTGTCCTCACAATGAGGTTGAAAAAGTGATTATGGTAAATCTCCACTTCAGTGGATCTCCAGTCATTAGCTTCGGCCTTGGGTGTGTTAACCTTTTGAGGAGAATAAATCAAAATTGCTTAAAAGTTTTAGATATGCTGAAGGCAATACCCCCCACCTTCTGTGTAGTTAAAGACATCAAAAGGTAAAGAGGGCTTGATAATAATGAAGTTTGAGGAACTCGAGAAATTATAGAGGTCACTTCAGATCCCATTGGTCCCTAAGCAAAACTGTTTCAAGGCATTTTAGTCTTCTGACCTTCTTTGTACATATTTGAAAGCCACAGTTTTTTAGCTAAAGTGCTCTAAAGAAGATTGAACAGCTTTTTAACATCTGCTGTGTTCATGATGTGTAGGAAGAGCTATCAGTTTTGGTTGCTATTAAGATGGATGGGTTTTTACTTGGTTTGGAAAAGGTGTTTAAATGTACTTTGTTTCATATTTTTGTGTTCTATTATACTCTGAAAATGGGGGAGGAAAAAAATACCTTGTTTTAATTTGATAACTTTCATTCCAAAGGAAATAAATGCTTTAAAAACAAAGCACAGTCACATCTAGAGGTCAGTTCTCTTGCAGGCATAAATAGCAGCATCAGTTTAAGAGCGTGCAGCAGCTCTGTGTAAGGATGTAGTGTTAGTGGTATATCAATGCAAAGGAAAAGTGGAAAAAGTTAGAGGAGAAAAATACAGAATGGTTGTCTGAGTTGTATGAGCAACTAATGCTTAGTTGTGTGAGGAATGAAGGATTCAATAAATACTGTCTGCCTGGCTTATCTTATGATCGTATCTTGCCTGTCTGTGTTAATCAGAAAGGTCCTTTTGCTCAGGATGGAGCTACTCAGGGTACAGAGAGCTCCGGGGACATCAGGACTTGGCGTGTCCATCCTTGTCTCCATGTTGGCTACCAGGCCTGACTCATCCCAGCTGGAACTGGGATGACTGAACTGCGAAAGGTCTTTGATCTGGAAAGGAGAGTGAGGTGGTGCCTGGGTCCGTGGCCTGAGGGAGGCACCCAGGTCTTTGGGGGGACAGTTGGCTTTGTGGGGCTGAAGGAAAAGTGTTCTGTAAGTGACTGCAGTGGTTCTGGGCAGGTTATCTGCACGTGCAGGATGCTTCTGTTGAGGAGCAGGAGGCTGATGCATCTGTGTCCTGATGCTTTTGTATCCCACAGATTTTGGGATAAGTTTCACCTACAGCTGGATGAAGCTTTGAATGTAGGCTTGGACTTCTTGGAATATTCTTATTGTCAGAGCCAGAGGGACTGATCGTGCTTCCCTCAACTCTGTTTAATGAATGTGGCACGTCAGAGCTTGGTGTGCTTTGTCCCAGGGATAAAAGCTTTTATAGCTCAGCGTATTTGCTAAGATCTCCACTCCTTTCTGAGTAAAGGAGATTAGTTGAGGAAATAAGTTTTGCTCCCGTAGGAACTGTGGTGCATCAGTTGTAAATACACAGATGCCATCACAAGAAAAAAATCCAAATATTATATCAAGTTGTGATGTCTGAAACATCGTTTTATATTCTAAAAGACTCTTGCTTTGATATTGAAGACTTAGATATCATAAAAGTTAACGTGTATGATTTCATTTTTTGCAGAGCTACAGCTAAAGAGAATGGTAAAATTCTACTGTTAGAATATTTGCAGGGAGAAACCCAAATATCTTCCTAATGTGATCTCCATGCTGTATTTTCTGGAGTATGTTAGTTGCAGTGTAACAATCTTCAAGAGAGGGGCAAGAGGAATGTAACCAACCCTCACTAGCCTCAAACTAGCCTTTATAATTGCACATCATCTCCTTTTGCTTTAGCTCTTAGCTCGAGTGTCCCAAATGATTTGAATTCTTATGTTGAGTTGGAGGAGAGTGAAGCTGCCAGATATTTTAATGTAGCTTTATATTTGTCACATGAGATGTTTGGCTTGGAGAAATCAATTCCACGGTTTTGTTATACTTGAAAAAGGAAAAAACGTGCAGCACTCTGCCACGAATAGAATCATCATCATGGAATCATCATAGACTGGTTTGGATTGGAAGGGACCTTAAAGATCATCCAGTCCCAACCCCCCTGCCATCAGCAGGGACACCTTCCACTAGACCAGGGTGCTCA
>NW_010295037.1:49940-50701 GCF_000700745.2 Antrostomus carolinensis
CTGGGCAACCTGCTCAAATTATTTCATGCCTGAATTTTCTTTCAGATTACAGTGCAAGAACAGCCTTCTGCAGTGTTCTCCCCAAACCTCAGTCGGGCTGTTGACACATGAGACCTCACCTGGTCTGTGGGACCTCATCCCCTGAATTTCTGTTCCCTTCTCACAAGGAAGTAGGTCACTGCTAAGTTGCTTCTGGTGCTGCTGCATCAGGTTCCCTTGTTCCCCTCTTTTTTTTTTTTTTTCTCTCTCTAAACTGAGGGGAAAATAGACATAATTTGCACTAATCTTCAAAGAACTGATGCAAAATCCTAGTGTTGAGGCATGAAAAAATGAGGCTATGTGAATCTTTGAGATACTGTGGCGCAGCCAGGTAGGTGATTCAGGAGAAATGCTAAATTTAACAAACATATGCCATGTATTTTTATGCCATCACTGCTACCATCAGGCTAAACTGGTCCCTACTGCAGCTTTGACGTAGGGTTGGCTTCTTTGGGTTTATTTCCTTTCTTTTCTAACTGTGTGCAGATACAGAACTGCAGAAATTCATACCCGTGGTGGCTGCCAAGCCAATCCAGGCTGTTGTCCGCATCCAGTACCTCGGCGCTGACTGCACGCTCTGCCGGCGCTGCCGCACCATGTCCGCAGTGACGCTGCTCGTCCCCGGCCCCCAGGGACTGAGCAGCCCTCCTGCTCATCTGTCCCTCTGTCTTGGTTTTTAGCTGAAATAGAGGCTGGTTTTTCTCTTTAGTAATTAGAAGAGT
>NW_010295038.1:0-9475 GCF_000700745.2 Antrostomus carolinensis
CCTCTAGCCAGGGTCAACCCACCACATTATCGTATAAACATGGTGAAGAAACAGATTTATGTCTTAAAAACATGAAAATACACAGAAAAATACCATGCAAGAGAAACATGGTTCAGCCATTTGTGAAGAGCAAAGAATCATATTTCACACCATTACAGATTGTTAGTGTAATTCTTGCAGATAGCAACCAAAAATCTGTCACTAAATCTCCTTGCTTTTGTATTTAATACAGATTTCCTACTCTTTTAGACCCCTATAAATGTAGCTGTCTGTGGCCAGGTGCTGTGGAGAGTTAAGATTGTCCCTGTTGTGGTTACTGCCTTTTCAGACATTTCCTAAAGGACTTCTTAATTGTTACTGTCTACCAGCTGGAAACTGCATAAGCACCTACACTGTCTTTCTGGTATTATGTTTGGCCATGGAGGGTTTTAGATCTTGAAAGCATGTTTCTGCTCACTGAATAAATTAGTGTCCTGTAAATTACCTAATTACTTGTTCTACAGGGCACAGTTTGTTTTGGGGATGGAGGGGGGTGGAGGGGCAGAGAAGGGTTGGTTGTTAGTTGTGGGTTGATTCCTGTTTGAGTTGAAAAAAAAGTAGTAGTCTACTGCCTAGTGATAGTGAGGATACCACAATCATTGCTAAGTTTACTAATTTCGCTGTTAAAAACTTAAACTTAACATCTTTTCCAAATTTGTTTAGATTTGCAGTCTTGATACGTTTTTGGCTGATAGATGTCTGCTCTTTATTGATCTTTATGAAATACATAAAAATTCTGCATCACTGAATTTGAAACATTCTAGATGTATCTTCACCTTCAAAAACATTGCAGCGGGAACGATAGTCTCATTGTGAATGTTTGGTCTGGGACACCGCTGCAGCTCAGGGTACTTGCAGAGTCAACTTACTTTGTTGTTTCACAATAGTTAGCAGTGAATAAAACTTAAAACAGTTGGTTTGACATTGTCTGGAGAGTGACTTACTGGTAGAGAAGGAAAAAAAAACCTGAAAATGAGAAGCACTGGTTTTACTATATTCTTTAGAGTGTGGGAGGAAGGAATTGGAGGGGGGAAAAAATGTAATCTTTTTTCTCTCTCTTATCCATGTAATATGAAGTGGGTTTGGTTTATTCCTCATTTTTTATGTGTTTGAGAAAAGTATAATTGAGGATGAGGATTGTTTTTTTGCTTTTCTCCAATAAAAGTAGTTTTGTCTTTATGATGTTGCTTTTGCCCTTACCTAGTAGCAGGATGAAGAGGGTATTAGTTCTGCAGGGACGGATCAGGGGTTGTGTTGGATAGAAGATATATCTATGATGTACTGTTGCAAAAAAACCTCAGTCATTGCTGCAGGATGTGTAAGGATGAGTATAGCTTGTAAAGCACAGGAAGGAATCCTTACGCTGTAGTCAGAATTTGCAAGGCCTTGGTTGTGCCCAGTTTAAGATTCTGCATCTGAGGAAAAACATGGTCCGGGTTGAGGTGAACCAAACAAAAGTAATGAAAATGATCAGAGGCCTAGGAAATTGGTCTCAGTTGAGGACTGGAGAAAATGGGCTTAATATGTCATACAGTGAAGGAGGAAAATACTTAAAGCACAATAATAAGAGTTTAAATATGTAAAAGTCTATTGTGTAATAGCCTGTTCTCAAAAGCTGTGGAAGAAAAGGAGCAATGGTTCTCAGCTGTGGGATGGACATAAGGAAGACACTGATAGTAAACATTGGAATAGTGGGATGAAGCTGTGGGATCTTTAGGAACAGATCAAAGAAACATCAGTCACAAGTGATAGAGGCATGGCTGAGTCTATCATGAGACATGTAAGTTGTATGTGAGCCTTAAAGATACTTTGGATCCTAATTTACAACTTTGATGTAGATTTTATTATTTAGCATAAATGGTATCAAGTTATAAATTCAGATTAGCTAAATGCTTTGGTTCTAAATGGCTGTGAAATGGTTCTAAACTGCTTATGCTGTTCATAAGCAATGAACAGAGTTTCTTATTGCTAGGAAATAGTCCTATTTATACCCTAGATCTTGTGTCTGCTATGGTGTTCTTTAGGTTTACATATAGAAAGCAGAACAACATGCAGGATCTCAATCATCTTCTTTTTGTGCCACTGTTAACTAATTGCTTCTCAAGGGATTTACTTGCCTGTTCATCTTCATTTGAATGTGCTAAGTGGGTCTTTATGACTTTGTATTTGAAGGAATCTTCTGTATCACCTTCTGTATGTGAGTTAGAGATTGGCCCTTCCAGTATTTTGCTGTTGATGCTATTGATTTGTTATTCCCCTGGCTGAGGGGCTGGCCAAGAAAGCAGAAAACTACTGACCACATCAGCAAGAGCAAATCTAGTTTGGTGGAAGCTATTAAATGACTAGAACTTGTTGACCCATTTAATGTCTACCTGATTTCCATGGCTGGCATTTCCATCTTCAAATGAAGGTCACCTGAGGAGCATGCAATTATAGTGGCAGGAGTAAATCTGCACCTTTCTATCATTTTTTTTCAGTACTGTTGGAAAAAACAAGGCAAGCAATGCACTGATTTATAGCATGGAAGTTTTTATACACTGGAAGTTAGTGAAATAACTCTTTTAAACTTAGATCCTACAGAATGTTCTTTAAACAGTGAGTGTTTTTACTCATGGTATATTAACCATTTTGATTGTTTTTCATCTGTTCTCTGTGATACTTTTCTCAAATACTTTTACTGGCTGTTTAGAATACTTAGTGAGCCACGTAATTGTCACAAGTACAACAGATACGCAGTTGCTTTAGAAGGATTGTAGTAGTTTTGGAATGTTGCTGGCATGCTAAGTCAGTGTTCCTTTTCACTGGCTGTTGGGAAAGTAAATAAAAATCCAGTGATTTGAAGAGATGTATGCTTTTTTTTAATTATACCTTTGCTATAAAAATGTTTCCATTTTAATTAAAATTCTTTTATTCTATTACTAAACAAAAATCTGATACAGGATAAAGTTCTGTATTTCATACTAGAAAATATATTTTACAGTAAAATGTGTTTTCATACATTTCCATTGAATTTTTTATCACACAACCCTAAGTTGTAGATTTCAACTATGGAAAGCAATAATTGATCTTTTCTTTCAGGGAACTGGAAAACTTGGAATATCAATACTTCTGAGGAAATCTCTAATATCAAATATATTGTGAGAAGTGCAGGAGGGAAGATGTTTGTTTCTGCAATTGTTCCCTTTACAGACTGGTTTAAAAAATCATTATGAGCTGAATGAGTTCTACACAGTTAATTGAGACCATATCAATTGATAGCAATTGACAGTGTTTATTACCTAATTGCTAAAAATATTTCATGTCCTTGGTGTCCCTGAGATAAGTGATGATATTCTGATGTCTCTTCTCAGGACCTGTTGTTCAGTGTGTGCGCTCTCAATATCATCTCCACCATTGTCTGTGCTTTGGCAACAGCAATGTGTTGCATGCAGATGGTTTCTTCTGATCTTCTGCAAATGGTGAGTATGTTTCAGTGGCAACACAGATATTGTCCAAAAAACCATATTGTCCTTTTCTGTGTATATTCATTTGTACCTACTCTTATAAACTTAAGCCTATTTGTGTGTCTTTGTGTAGTGTTAGAATGTGTGTACGTGGGTGTATTTTTTTATCTGCATGCATCTATATAAATACAGCATACAGATGTATGCAGTATGAATAGCTGCTGTGTTTAAAGTGTTTACATATTATATTGCAGAGTTATAATCAGGATTTTGCAACTGGGAGTATTATTTTTGTTAACGAAGTTATTAACGAACTTCAGTTATATATGGATGTTAAACCTTCTGTCATTACATTCTGTCTATCCGGAGCAATTATTTAGCTTTGAGATACTATTTTTCACTACTTTTCTGCTGTGAGAACTATGGAGTATGAGAGCCACAGATTCAAAACTGGAACTTTTCACAGGCCCGTGCCAGTAAGTCTTTTCATAAGGAAACCATGTTCAGCTTCAGAGTAGCACTTGTATTTAAAACAAGAAGGAAATGGATCCTTAGTTTACTGCATAGCCAGCGTATTACAGGATACTGTCTTGTTTTGGTTGAACAAAGACAGCTTTCCTATCCCAAATGTGCACTGTGATTCTCAAGGTTTCAATGTAATGTTGAAACAAAAAAAAACCCCAAACAACAACAACAAAAATTCTTTGTATTTTGCAGGCCAGGTATACTGTTTCTAACCCAGCTCTGTTACTGGCTAATCTAGGAAATCATCCTCTGTTTAGTAAGAGAGGGCAAGCGCACAAACCTAATACCAGTCATTTGTAAATCTCTAGTGTTTTAGAGGTTTGCATAGATGGAACACTAGTCCAGCAAGTTAGGTGCAAACCATTTACACAACACATTTACACAGTGTTGTATAACCTGGCTTGCAGGCAACTGATTGATTTAAAAATAAATAAATAAATAAAAATACACTGGCTGCCAGGGATATTAATTTGCATTTAAGTGCATGAGTAATTACAGAGATAAGGCTATTCTTTCTAGACAAGTGTTCTAGTCACCCGGTTACAAACTTAGCTACTTCAATCTGAGATCCGGTGTTTACTTCACATAGTAGTGGATGTAATAAGTTAGATACATATGTCTATGTAATGCCTACAAATGGTAGATAAATGCCTTTTTTCATATGGCACTCTGTGTATTCATATTGTGTGTGCTTGTAGAGGCTTGTAAACAGTGCTTATTTAATAACGTTGTTTTGGATGTCAAACAATTGACAAAAGCAGTCATTTCAGCTGATGACACATTGTATTTTAAACGTTAAAGGATTTCGTAAGTATCCTTTCTTTTCATACACTCTCCTCCCTCCCACCCACAATATTTGCTGCAGGAATGTCCATTGACTAAAGATCTTTTTCACCTTGCAGTCATGACAGGGAGATGAAGTAATCATCACACCTGGAAAGATCTATCTAGTGTAACAATGGTAGCAGTGATCCAGAAGTGTAATTCTGGAAGTATAAGTTCCAAGAATCTTAACCTACACTTAATTTTATGGTATTTATCAGTGTAATAGGAATAAAAACGTATAGATAACAATGAGCCAAGAACGATATCAAAGTGCTTCTGATCGGCCTGTGCAAAAAGCAGTAATCTCAATAGAAAGTCAGATACCTTAAAAGCACGTAATTTTTCTCTCTGCCACTTCCTTCTTCACTTCTTCCCTAAAATTATTTCTTTACCACCTGGCAGTGCTGCCATTATGTCAATTTCTTTTTGTTTCTTATGCTTTGTGCTTCCAGCTTTCTGTCTTCCTGCTTAGTTGTCCATTCTCCCACCCTTTCAGCTCCATTGACAAGAATTTTCTTCGCCCTCCACAGAAGAAGGGAATTATATCTATCTTTCTGCTCAACCACAGTCTTTTCTTGTTTATCCTTAAGTTTTTCCCTTTCTTTTTTCAGGTTGCTGAGCCAGATACCTACCAGGCCTAAGTGAGCGTAATTTTCCTGGGGCTACGCTGACTTAGACCAACTGAACTCTGACCTGAAGATTTCTTTTTCTTCCACTATTTTCAGTCTATTGTCCCATGATCTGCAGTTCCTTTTTGCTCTCCTGCACCCAGAAATCTGATTTACTTCCTTTTTTCTTGCTTGTTAATGCATGATTTGTGCTTTTTCCTTTTACTTGTCACTGAAGTATGCATCTTCTCTTAGCAGAGTTGTACGATGCTGGAAGTTTAAGATAGCAGCAGCAGGAGATACCACCCCTCTTAGATGAAAAGGTTTTGATTATTGTGCTGTTTCTTCTATTCTGTTCTTACAGTATTCAAGAGCTACATAGGCTCTCCTGCAGGAAAAGGAGACATAGAAATACAATTTCTAGCAGCAAAGCATTATGCAATAGGGAACATCCTCCTCGGAAATCATGAGGTTATCATTAGGTCATCAGTTTTGTGAGTCATGTGCTGTATTTAGTGTTCTTGGCTCAGAAATTAATCAGTTTAGAATAGTGAATTTTTGAAAATTCAAATAATTTCAAATTTTCTTCTGGCATGTAGCTTTTCTATGTGCTTCAGGTGCTTATTGCCTAGCAGCATAGAGCTGGTGTATAATACAGTCTCAAGAAAATCTGCAACAATGATTCATGAGTATCTGCTTTCTTGCTAACTTTTGCACACAGTAAGTATCTGATTCATACAAGCAAACTGACAGTATTTTACTGGAAACTGCTTCCTTTGGATGTACCGATCTTCAGTAAAAATGCCTTAAAAAATATAAACACAAGCTGTGTGGTAGTAAGCACAGATTAGATTTTCCAGTTAATTTGAAAGAAGTTTTTTGGTTGAAAATAATCCCACCAAACAAAGATTTGGTTTCAAGTATTAAAGAAAAAACATAATTTAAAATATTGCAAACTATTTTTATTGCATTATATTTTAGTTTCCGTTAGTTTGTACTTTTGTACTGTTGTATGGGACATACATATGGGACACAAAAACCATATTTTCCTACCTTGTTCTTTGAATTGACATTGTCAGAAAGTACACCAGATTTTTCACTTCTATTTAGCCCTTCTCATCCTGTTAAGTATACACAGTTGCCCAGGGGAAAAAAAAAAATCTACCAATTCTACTAAAGCTGCAAGAGTAAGTTAAAGATTGAAATAGTGTTTGTTAGGCATTTTCACTCTCTTAGACTGTTGAAGGCTGCGCTGCGTTAGAGGGCTTCCCAGAATTGTTCTTCCTGTGTACACACCCTTGCAGCCAATAAACATGAATCAGATCAGATTATATCAAGGCTCTGTAATGTGAAGATACATCTCTTAATAACCAAGCTGTCACTTCCATAATAATTCATGTGTTGCCTAAGGCAGTTTCAGTTTGCATCTTGTCTGATGAATGGCTACTGCAAAAATTCACACAGTTTTCTTCAAAAGGTACCTACCTGAATTAAACAAAAAAATACAGGAAATTATGATCACTGTGCCCAAGCTAAAGCATGAAGTACACCCATTCCAGTCTTTCTTCCGCTCCAAATATGTTTATACAGTACTTATCCTAGAAGTACTGGCACTCATATCATTCAGCGTATTCTCATTTTGTCAACATCACTGTTACTAACTGTTCTTCATGTTATGTGATATCTAAAACAATCTGTTATTTTGTAAAGGAAATAAGGTAATGATGACACATGCAAGCTGTAACGTTTAATTACCATTTTCATCAGCCGTAATGATAATTCAGCATGTCATTAACTTAATAGACTGTAGTTAATATTTCTACTCCAACACTTCAAATAAAGCACCTCTGTATGAGGATAATATCTTGCTGGCATTGTTTAACCCCTTATCCTGGTGACATAGTAGCAAAAAACTCCTTCAGGATGAAGCTTCAACTGATATTAAGTTATTACGTGATTTTTATTATTTAACCTAATTATACCAAAACGTAAATATTTCTGGTTTTGGCACAAGGCTCACTTAAAGCTACTGTAAAGCCCAGATTACAGTCTTTTTTGAAATATGCAGTACAAATGACGTACATCCATAGAAACATCCTAAATATAAATATGGTTGGATGAATGTTTCCCTCACCACAAATGAAAAGGTGAAATAGAAACCCTTGGTGTTGGAAAGTTTATGATGGTTTTTTTTAAAAAATGTACATTCCCAATTTCACATTTTATTGGTAGAATAAGAATATTTTATATTTAAGACTATTTAAAATACTTCGAGAAAAATGTAGTGTCACAGACCAGTCCCTCTGAGACTACAGAGTTATAGGAACAGCAACTGGAAACAGTGGAACACAAAATTTTGAATCTATGTTTTCCTAATCAAAGTATCTTCTGTGTTGCAATTTCCCTTTCAGAGCAGAGATGAATTAGAAGAGTCAGCTATGATCCTTCTGTTCTTGCAGACAGTTAGTATCTACATTTCCCTCCAGGAGTTATGTTTCAGAAAAGGAAAAAAGCAACCTGTCCAGGAAGAGGACAGTTAATTGAGGACAGAATTATAGACTCAAGTATATTGCAAAGGGCTTTTACTATAGATAACATGCCAATATTTGATTTTATGCAATTAAAAAATTTTATTTCCCATTCTGAAGAATTAGCAAATCTTTATAAATGGCATATAGAGACTGAAATTAGGCTGATGAGCCCTGGAATCTCCAAAGGACTCATTTCAAAGTCACATAGTAAATTTATTAAATGTGATATGGAAGGCAGAGGTAATTACATGCAGATATGGGAAATACTGGATAAGAAGATTCCCTTAGAGCACTAGTCATGTCCTGATGTACGACAACTACTGGTTTAGATATGTCATAGTTGTTAAGCAGTGAATCCCAGCACTGACATTTATGCGGAGTCAATAACGCTGACCAGCTGCAGAATATGTAAAATGGAGGATGTCTTGATGTTTAGTGGGGATGTGCCATACCTGGAAATAGTGATGAAGAGGTCTTAGTTTCAGATCTCGGGTAGAAACACTGACCACATTGTATCACACTGAGTAACTGTTTCATTAGAGAATTATATTTACAGTCCTTATCTGCTGTTTCTTCAGTTCCTTAATTGAGACTTGTCTGTCAGCTTTTACTTCAATATACTCCAAATATGCAGAACACAAATAATAAACTCCAATCATTCTGGTCACTTCAGAGACCAACTTTTAGATGACCTCTCAGCAAAGAGCTGGAAATTTGGTCTGACAATCAAAAAAGAAAGTGAGTTTAACAATCTTACTCATATCTATCTAATAGTGTTTATTTCACCTTGAAGAGCTAAAAACTGAGAGAAAAGTTCTGTTATTCTACACAGCACAGCCTTCTTCACTGAGAAGTGACGATGTACGTGTCTTGCTACAGGTTCTAAGCTTGCTGTGAAGGTTACTGGCGTCCAGCCCTACATCACTGGCTGTGGGAAGCTCTCAGTCCACATGGCATGTGGACCCTTGAGCGTAACTGCCTTTTCACAAGACTTTTACCTCTTCTGCTCCCGCTGGAAGCAGTGTGCTTCTAACATTTGTGTTTCTAATTCTCTGCTTGCTAACAATGTGCTGCTGATGCCATGGCTAACTTCTGTATTGAATTCAGGTTCAATTCAAGTCCAAGACATGGGTACAAAACCACAGCATGGTACAGCTTTCTTGTTTACCCTGCTGCAATCAGATAACATGTTTTATTCTTCCCTCATGACTTCAAACCAAGTAACAAATTAAGTAGTCCTCAGTATGGTACAAAGATGAGGGCTGTTTAAATTGGGCTATTCAACTCTGTCGAAGTTAGGTGTGTCCAATTAAAACACACACAATTCTGTGTGCAATGTGTGTACTATGTTGCGTGTGCATTTAGCACATGCACTGATACATGTATAATGCCTATTAGATATTGGACACGTTCCACAGACTGAAGGACATCTTTAGTCCAAGGATGAGAAGAAACCTGCATGTGTATAATAGCTTGAATAACAAGCTTCAAACATAAGGTTGAC
>NW_010295038.1:9495-47251 GCF_000700745.2 Antrostomus carolinensis
TGTTTCATTGCCTGTTGGATTTCTGAAAGCTTCCAACATGCAACAGCTCCAGGTGGTCAACAGAAACGGTTGGGAATTTGGGGTTTCCAGAGCCAGGAGATATCCATTTATGCATAGTAGATATGTTCAAGATGTCTGTTGATAGCTTTAAAGTTATGTAGAGCTTTTAAGTGTTGGCTATTTCCAGTGTTTACCAATGGTGCTGTTTGCTGTTTATCCTTGTCTGCAACCCTTTTCTATCCATTGCTTCTGCAGTGGCCATTGGTTTAATCTCAAAAGCTTGGCTAGGAGACCTGCTTTGAGTTGTTCTGTAGTGTGAGCTACAGTTTTTTGAAATTATGTTGAATGCAACTTTATCTTGTTTATACTTGTAACCAAACAGGCCACTCCCGTTTTTGGTTTGGCAGTACTTATGGTTGTCTATCCTACTTGCTACTGACATTTTGAGACTGATTACTTAGTAATAACTGTCTTTGAATACAAAAAAAGTGTATTTCCTTGTGAAAGCATTTGTCAGTGTTCCTCCACCTAGTCCAGATTTGTCAGATGTTTGCATTTTCTTACTGTGTTTTTCTTACCTTTCTTTTTCTTACCTAAGGACTTTGTGTTAAGTCTTTGCTGAACCCCTGACAACCTTCACCATTTGAAACTAACCCTTAAAGATTTTTAAAATACATTTACTGTCGGAAGAATAAACTTTTGCAGGCTAGTAGAAATTAGTAGATAGGGTAATATGGAATAAGATATGATTTAATTCCTACTTAATAGTTTTCTGATTGTTTTCTCAAGGATGTCTGTTCTTTGTGATAAGCCCTTATATTTGCTATTGTTTCACTTCCTGCTAGTCTCCCTCTTACAGCCTCTTTCAATTTAATTTCTGTGCTTTCCAGCAGGATGATGTCACACAGGTAAACTGTTGTTTCTAAACACAACCTGCTAAATATGTGCATCATTCATATCCATTTTGCCACTCATTTTCAGCACTGGTCACACAGAGTTCGTTGCCATGATTTGTGTTCACAGTAAAGGTTCTTGAAAAGGATGCAAATGATTCTACTGTTATACTGAACTGTGTCTAAACATTAGGTCTTTTCCTTCTTGAACCACAGCCTCTTCTACCCTGTGTAAAGCCTTTCCCTTCTGTCACATCCCACGAAATGTACGCTGATAGTTCACTCACTGTAGAAGTGCTATGTGTTTAATTGCCTTGTTCTGAGGAGTGTTACGAATATCGCTCTGTATATATGGCTGAATGAAACAAGCTCCAGGGAACTCGAGAACTGAAGGGATAGAGCTGCACGTTCTCTGGTGCAAACCAAAGCTTGAGCATGGCAGTATATGGAAATAGTCTGGGAGGAGGGAAAGAAAGTTGTACAAGAAAACTGTTTAGTTTCCAGACTGTAAAAATGACCCAAATTATCACCTCTGCTAGGAAAATGAGTGTAGCTCTGAGTCTGGTGGAATCAAGTAGGGTAGAAAATGTGAACCAGAGTATACGGATATTTGTCTTTGTTATGATAAATTTTTATATGGTTTTTAGGTCACTAAGTTCAAGTTTGTCTTGCTTCCTTTTTTCCTAAAAGGTTGTTCAATGTATTTGGGATGGTAGCAGACTGATGATTGCTGACCATTGTATCACTTAGAGCCAAAGTCTGGTGTTTAACACTTAATGTAGTGTTGAAGTTTGGGAAACGGCTGTTGAAAGGTTGGCTGAATTTAGTTGAAATGACTGCAAAAATGTAGTTTTATTCTCTAGGACAAACCTGTAGAAATGTCTGAGAGTACTCAGGATAACAGAATCACGGCTCATATGAAAGAGAGTGCTTAAGAGCATCACAGGCTTTGTGTAGTGAAGGGTCAATCAAGTAGATGTCATGTCTTTTATTCCTGTACCATCAGGAGACAACAGTGGCTGAAAGTCATTAATTGGCTGTGAGATATAATGGTATAACATTTTATAGACACACTTACTCATTTAATAGTGACTTGTGGAAATATCTCTAAAGAGCTGATTAGTAAGCAACTAATAGTTCATTTTGACAAACAATTGAAGCTGGTGGTCCTGACCCTCTGTTGCATTGCATTATTACAGCTTTGACCTTTGAAATATACATAAAGTGTGTTTAGTAGAATTAAGATGTAACTCAGCCTTTTAAATACTAAGGACCAATATCATTTATATGGTAATGTAAATCCAGCATAACGGCACCAAGTTAAATTTGAAAAAGTGAAAAATATGAAAGCATAGTTCTGAGCTGTAGGCTATGAAGCTATTTCAAAACTATGACATTAAAAATGAAGGTAATTTACTTTCTATTTGCTGGATCTCGTAAGCATAAGCATTTTCCCTTTTATTTCACTGCTTCTTTATCGTGGATTTAAATGAATAATAATGTAATGACACAACTGTACAAAGACTTATATTATCTTGTTCAGGTATAAAAAAGAGGTGTGCTTTCAGCAAATTTTCTTAGGTCTCTTGTTTTAAAAGGGAAGACCAAGTCATCTACTGATGCAAGAAAAGTGATACAACAGCAGAAGCTTGCCTGGAGAAGAATTCTTCTGTGGTTTTGGATTGTCTTTTGATCCCCTCTTATCCATGGGGACCATATAAAGCCAGGTCAAGGTGGCTGGGTTCCCTGTGGTCTGCAGAATGGTCCATATTTGATCTTGAAGTAGTGAAGCCTTTGCTAGAAGACTGGTTAAGTTACGCTGTTTCTGATGTCAAAGGTGTCAGAATAGGTTCTAGATATCGCTGCTATGCTAGAAGCTGATTAGGTTGACAGTCGTTCTCAGTATTATTACTTTCTATTATTCAGTGTGGTTATTTTCTTTTGGGTTTTGAGATGTTTATGTGGAATAAATTCTTTTCTTACTTTCATACCAGTATTTAAAACCTTTATACCACATTCAAGTGTTCAGTGTCTGTATCATCAAACTACAAATGGCTATTAGGAATATTTTATTTTACAAGAATAATATAAAATAGTTATAAATGGCCCTTTTCTTGGAGGTGAAAAATAGGTGGGATATCTGTAGTTGTCTTATTCAAAATTTAATTACTTTATGGTAGCTTGTTTCTGGTTGGTTTTATTTGAGATTTTTTGGGGGGGAGGTTTTTTTTCCTCTATAAACAGAAAGCATTTCAGATTGGAAACAAAACCATGCAAATAGTTATTTTAGTTGTTGTACTACAATAGTAGTTGTACGTATTTTTAATAAGTTATTAAAATAGAGTTGATTATGTAGTGCCATAATAAAATTGTATTACAAGTAGAATTTTTTATTGAAAAGCTATTTAAATTCAAATGTCCATGTTCTGCATCCTAAGAGTGACTTTGAGGCACAGACCTCTCTCTGTCTTTAGTAAAACCTTGTGCTGTATTTTGCAATTTGACTACGCTCCTCACTGATCTCAAGTATTTTTATGCTTGCAGAAGTGTCTCTTTCATTTCAGTATGGATATTAATGAAATTGGGTATTGGTCAGGGTTGCTAATACTGACCTTTTATTAAAATTTGTATTATTGGTGATGATGTTTCTGCCATCTAAAGTTACTTGACCTGTTCATTTGCAGTTTTTGCCACAGAGGCCACATTCTACCAATCCTGACTGCATGACTCCACACGGAACTATCCTGCATCAAACCTTGGATTTTGATGAGTTCATACCACCAATACCACCTCCACCCTACTACCCACCAGAATATACCTGCACACCAGTGATAGAGGCACAGAGGTGATTCTTCTTCCCTGTAGTTATAGTCATTGCATAGTTCTGAGCTATAGACTATGAAGCCAAGTAATGGCCTTCACTTACATTAGGTGCTTGTTTTGCAGAGAGGCTACATACGTTTTTTGCAAACTTGATAGCATGCACCTGGAAATACTTGGGTTAAAGCACTGCTGTAATAGAGAAGTGATTGAACGTAGCTAAGACAAGGATAGCAATATCTGAACTTACAGCAGAGATCAGCTTATAGGTAATCCTTTCACAGCTGTTAACATGACACATATGAAGTTGAATGTGAGATTTAATTTTCTAAGGAAGTCATTGCAGTTGAAATGTATTATTGTGGAGTAGTGAAGGACATTAATGACTGCAAAACAGGCTGGTAGAGATGGCTGGCATCCAAAATGAAATACAATTTTTAAAGCTACCCTGTGAATGAGAGCTTTTTGGTTGTCTAATAAATTTCTTCAGTGTAACTTTTTGTAGTACACTGACTTTTAATTCAGAGATCACTGTATATTACTGTAGTATAGGTAATAATTTACCAAATAAATACAATGCAATTTCTTAATAATTAAGTTTGCTTGTTTGGTTGGGTTTTTTTTAAACAGAGGTCTCCATTTGAACTTCCCTCATTCTCCATTCAGTGCTTTATATGAAATAACCATTAACAGCCCAGGAATGCTGTATCCAACTGAGCTTCCCCCTCCTTATGAGGCAGTGATTGGAGAGACACCTGCCAGTCAGGTAAGGAAAACCAAAGGAAATTCTTTACGTAGTCTTCAAATTTTTGTGATGCAAAACAATTTTAGATAAATTTAATGATCTGAAATAATTTAGGAGTTAATTGTAGTTTAGGGGGAAAACCATTTAAAAAATATTTATGTTCTTTAAACATATTTTTCAGACCATTCTCTTTTTAAAAGAGTTTAACTAATAGATTTTACTTAATGCGTAATCTCCTTATCTTTGTCTGCATGGGAGGGAAAATGCTTATGCGAGTAGCAGTATTGCAACTGTTATCGTCTGTTTAAAAAATTGTATGATACTGAACTGTCAGTAACAAAACCTAAAAGAATGGATTGGCATCACCAAAGCAGAGTGTTTTTCCTTATTTGAAAAGGATATTGATGTCTTAAGATGAGATTACACTTCTTAATTTCTATAGGTAATAAGAAATCTTCCAATAGGAAATCTTTTAAGAAGATTTATTTTCTTAAAAAACCCCTACAGTTGTAAAATATTTTTTATTCCAACTACTGATGATAGTGGATTTGCCTCACTTTAATATACTACTTTTAACTGGAGCTCAGTACAACAGTGTAGATTTAATAAGGAAAAAGATAACTGTATATCTTATGACATGTAATGCTAATAACTTCTGTATGTTTGTGTATGTGTGTGTGTATAGTGTAGAGCTAATGGGACGTTCAGTTTTGCTCTGTGTGATCTGAGCCAAGATAATTATGGATTCACATTTTAAACTCTATGTGTAGGTAGAACATGTACTTGAAAATTCCTAACAAAAAATCTGTGTAAGTCTCCTGGTTTTGCTAGGATAGAGTTAATTTTCTTCATAGTAGTTAGAATAGCTGTGTTTTGGTTTTAGTGCAAGACTTGTTATGAGAAGAACATTGATAAAAGTACTAATGTTATCAGCTGCTGCTGGAGCTCAAGGCCACCGTGTTTGTCTGGTTCACAGCTGCATTAGGACTGGGAGGGAGAAGCGCAGTGAATAGCAGAACCCAAAACTGGCATTTGGATGTGCCAATGAAATATCCCATATCATATCATGGCATGTTTAGTATATTATCCGGGGCTGACTGGAAAAGGGGGGTGATTCTCTCTGGCTTTTGCTCGGGCTCTCGCTCTTCTGGGGTTGCGGTTGTGATTTGGGATTGTCGCTCCTCCAGGGTCATTATATGGATGGGCTCGGCTTGGTCAGCAGGTGGTGAGCAGTTGCACTGTGTATCACTCTTTTGTATATTTTATTACTGTTATAATTATCACTACTCTTTTAATATTAGGGATTTTTTTTTTAGTTTTCTTTTATTTCTATTATTAAACTGTTCTTATCTCAACCTACAAGCTTCCTTACCCTGGCCCCCCAATCCTCCTCCCTAACCCTGGGGGTGAGGGGGAAGTGGGTGAAGGGCTGTGTTGACTGCTAGCCAAGGTCTAGTCCAGTGAAACTATCACAGTAAGTAACCTCATATTAACAAAGGTAAAAATACACATTTGCAGTCCCTCCAATTATGGCAGATTTCAGATCATGCTCTGGAAAAGTACTGGGAGCATCTGGTAATAGTAGAGGTTCTTGTAATGGTATGCTCTAGTCTCGCCAGGATGCCTGGAACTCAGTGCCAAATTTATGCTTTAGTAATTGTAAGATACAGCCTCCATAAGGAGGCTCCTCTCAGGCTCCAAAGTGCTAGAAACTGATTCCTGGTTCAGTGTTACATTAGCTAATAAGAAGCCATACTGAGCAAAAATTTGAAAGATAAAAAAGGATAGAGACATGTTCTCCCTTTGAAATAGCAATGAGTGGTTCTCTATTGCTTATACTTTTGGCTGTTGCAGCTTTTAATAGCTTCTGCTGTTATATGGCAAAACCAGTTACTCCTGAGAGTGCATAACACATTTATTCTGAACTTTGAGAAGGGATCCAGTATGCTTCAGACAAATGTTTACATTACACTTTTTGCCTTATTTTTTACTATACAGTGTCAACTCAACTGAAACTAGAATTATAATGTATCTGCATGTACAGCCAAAGCTAATTTGAGCCAAGTTTTACTTGAAGTGATTTTTGATAATTGAATCAGCTGATACAAATTGTAAAATACTTAAAATTGCTTTTAGAAACTTCTTGCAGGCTTCAGTTAAAACTCAAGGAGTCAAACATTCTAGATATTGTTTATCAGTTTTTAATAGTGTATTGTGGAAACATGTGTGTTCAGGTTGCCAAATTGCACCCACATTACAGAGGGGAGTACTTTGCATTTCCCCAAAATATAACACTGAAAAGTTTCTGAGTGATATTTTTTCACACTGGGGGAAGCCACAACTGGAACCACAAAACTAAAGAAATTTTATAAATTTTTACTATTACGCACAAGAAGGTTATTAAGACAATTAAAGACAAGTGTTTGAGAAAAAAAGTGTTGAGATGCACAGTCCCTGACAAAACTGCAATTAAAAAACTCCAAGATATACCTAACTTTGTGTATGACCAACAAAGCAGCTTCTGACAACTCTTCTAATCCTTGCATTGTAGCATATCCTCCACCATTTGCCACAATAAACAGGCCAAACATTGCACTACCTTTGATTTATTTGGCCATAATAGAATGAATCAGTATAAACTGCTGTGAGTGAACTTCTTTTCTGAACAGCAAAATTGGAGTTACCAAGGCCATTTCCTTTCTAAAATATTTTTAATCCAATTTATCCTTTTTTCTTTACAGTAACTCAGAGGAACCTGCAAGCCCTGAAGGAGCTAAAATTTTTCAGTGATTTAAAAAAAAAAAATTGTATGAATTATACATAGTTTGGGGGAGAAGAGGAGGATCATATCTGTTGTAAGAATTTGTATGTAGTACTAAGTAAGGTTTAGAAAAGTGTCTAAAGCACAAAATCACTTTGAGCACTCTTGTAATTGGGATTGCACGTTGCATGAGCATCAACATCCATCAACACAACCAGCATATAACAAAAGTATAATTTAACAAGACATAATTTAAAGTATCGAAGTCACATTCTTGCAAGAAGAGCATGAGCTTTAATAAGTATTTTTTGGCGTCTGAGGTCAGTGTCAGTGCCTTGTCTATTCATGTCTGGCCACCTGGGTTCCAGCATTTGTTCTAATCACAAGTAAAAATGAGTGCTGATTTTTTTCTTTCTAAATGGTGGTAATTACATAGTTTCTTACCAGGACTGAGTTTATATATGCCTGATAGTTGGTGGTTCAGAGAGCTTGTAGGAGCAAAATAACCAGGTGTGCTGAGTATCAGAGGTGAAGTACGTTGGCAATGGTAACTAAAGCCCACACAGTGACTTTGTAGCCATATACTTTTCTTGACAACAAAAGCCCTAATGTATTTTTTTACAGTCAGTGTCCCAGTCACTCTGTAAATGGAGGAATGGAGCCAAAGTCTAAGACAGTTTCAGATCTACAAGAGGAACAAAATGGAGTCCTAAATTCTTATATTATGCAAATACTCCTGGATAATATGCACCAAGCTACAGTACAGTATGAACTGAAATAACTAGATTTATAAATCCCTCAAAGGCGGACTTTGCAATGGAAATCACAGCAGAGCTTTAGCTACAGAAGTGCTTCTGGAAACATTATGTAATAATGTCATAACTGTAAAACCATTTACTGAGCATCAAGCAATAGGTTTTGTTTGGTTTTAAGTGGATTGAGTGGGGTCCTTCAAATTTTATTAAATTGTATCAAATTAGACTCAATATTTTGTGCATTTCATGGACAACAGATGGATGTCAGGGCTAATTTATGTGATTGCATCTAAGTAGAAATTGCTGTTGTCATCTGTACTGATTAGAAATTCCCATTTTATGACTATGAAAAAAAGTGTTTTTCACACTGTTTTCCATGCAAAGTATTGATTAGGATATAGAAAAGACAACAAACAGATCAGGGTTCTTGGTTAATTGAACCAGTGACTGTTTTAGAGGGTTTACTAACCTGTAGGCTGTGCAGTCTTGTTAAATGCATGGGTTTTTTTTCCTTTTCCTATTGATAACTTAGTGACTGTCTTTACCAGCTTTATGTGTGAGACTGTGCAAGTGAATAAGGTTTTGTTACCCTAGGCTGTGCAGGAACCTGTATGAAACCATGTGTCATCCCTATGTGAACTAGACTAAAAATTGTCAGTTTTATCTCCTACAATTAAAACCACAGCTCTCCTTCCCCCAAGCAAGAAGGTTAATCAATTCCAAATGCATATAAAATACATTCAGCAATTATTCTTATTAATGGAGAAAGAACAAAGGAAGGAAAAGGAGAAATTAACACATTGATCAGATAAGTTTAAATGGCTTATGCTTTGAAAGTTATGGCTAAATACTGAAAAAGTAGGAGAAGAAACCAAAATTCAGATTATAACCCTGACTACTTCTGCATGCTTGAAATCTTGAAATCTCTCATTTTCCCTATTAAGGATGCTAGTTATCAATGAGGCCCTTAACAGATAAACAAGATGATGAATACTTTTCTCTATGTAGCAGGTTTTTTTTATATATAGAGGGGAACATTCCGTCTTCCATTTGGTTCTCAGGAAGCAATTTCTGTGTGTGTGAATTTGTTCCATCTATTTGTCATATTGTTGGGGTTTGGTTGTGAGGTTTGTTGTTTTTTGGGTTTTGGGGTTGGTTTGTTTGGTTTGGTGGTTTTGTTTTGGGGTTTTTTTTTTATTTAATTAATTTCCATCAGTCATAATTAGTGAAAACTATAATACAATATAGTCTGCAGTATATAAGTATATAAGCAAGCATCCAGAACTTAAGCTGAGAGGCCATGTTCTTTGATTCACATACTAATAAGTCACATCTAAGAATGTTATCTTGTTTATGCAGCCCCATGTCTTTAGGTATGTTGCTGCGAGTTTTTCAGCCTCTGTAGGAGTCTCTGAGATTGAGGCAGAGCCCGAGAAGGGATGTGATCTGCAGTGGCTGAGCTTTTGTGTCCATCTAAATTCCAAAGGATGTGAAAGGCTAATAAAAATTCCATTGCATGGAGGAGAGTCCTGAGAACAGTTCTTCTCTGCAGGTTCCCCAAATAAAACATGAGTCCTTACTCTAGGTGAGCTGAAGGACTCTCAACACCTAACTGCAAGGTAAAAATAATTTGTCTCCCACACACGTTGGAATATACCTTGAGTCCATGGTGTGTTCTGTGCAAGCTCTGTTCCAACAAGATTTCAAAGCAGAGTACTGATAGCCAAATGTGTCAAATGAGCTTAGTTGTCTTATTCCCAAGTCAAAAAATTCTGTCAATGCTTTAATCGTTCCTTTTGGCAAACCAAGCAGGGAATTAAAAAAAAAAAAAAAAAAAGATGACATGAAGCTTGAACTGTCATAATCTAGAAATGTTTGTGTAATAGGAAACTAAGGTATGTAAATACACTGTATGTATTTCTTTTACCTGTAAAATAGTGTATTTTTTTGAGAGATGCAATATTTTTATTTCAATAATTGCTAAACCAGCTTTTTTCACAAGCCTTAAGTTTGCTTCATATGCTGTATATTAATGTTATGATTTTAAATTTACTAGATCAAAGCTACAGATGGTTCTTCATTAGTACAGGTTCGACAAAACCTCATTCTTGAATGTAGCTCATTTTATAGGTATTAGGCCATTTTATAGGTACTAGACAATGTCACTACAGCTGCCAGGTGACGGGGAGAATGTAGAAGGTCAATAAATGTTTCAACAAATAGTCAGCAGACATTTTCCTGTCAATGATTAAAAATTTGTGAAACCACCTAGATTTAAAAAGAATTCCTGGGTTTTTAAAAAGAAAAAAAAAATCCTTGAAACATTATATTATTTATTCCAAAATATAGTTAGTCTGTTTGAGTTTTCACCAGCAACAAAGCATTTGAGAACACTTCTTTTCCAGTTAGTTTCCAGCAGTTCCACAGTTAAGTTGCCAGGAATGGTCTGCAACTTAAAGTGACACCATTAACTTCTTATATATATTTTTTCACCACATATGCGATATTCTGCTTCAATAAGAAAGATCCTTTAAGAAATTTTCAATCAAATTGTGTATAAATATGAGTGATTTCACCTTTGCTTCCCAGTCCTCTGCCCATCTATTGCTGAGTTAAAATATTTATGGTACTCTTCTTTGTTTGGAGTTGTATTCAATAACCTTTAGACTTAAAATCACTTTTAAAAACTAAATTTGTATCAGAAAAAGTTTCCTGGTCGCTTGATCATAGTAAGCTATAGATAAATATAGAAAAAAATAACTAGCGAGCACAGTAAGTTTTGCATATATATGTGTGCATTAATCTACACTGCCGTGTGCAGTGGCAGCTCTTTCCTTAACAGCTTCAGAGTAAGAGTGTCGCATTCAATTTTTCGAGAAGACCAGATACAAATTAAGCTCTTGACAAAAAGGTTTTCACAGAGGTGACTGATGGTTATTTGTAGACTCTGTCACCAACTGTAATAAGCTTTTACTAGTTAATTGTAGCCCTACAGACAGAAGCAGATACACTTTTTGCTAAAGATGTTATCAATCTCATTCATTCCCTTTTGACTTTTCTTTTTATATTTTTCTCATTTATTGTTACCAGCTATATATTGGAACCATTTTTTAAATAATCATGACTCCAAAGAACTGCTAAAAATCTAATGAGATTGGCAACAAGGTCCAATCCAAAGTCTATTAAAATCAGTAGAAAGAAAATTTCCTAAATTTCAGGTGTTTATGGATCATGTCTTTCCAGCACTACTGAATCCATGTTTTGTTCAAGTGATTCTCAAAAGTGATATGAAGTTACCCATTTAGTTCTATCACTTAAGAGAAAATGAGAGTCCTAGTATTATCTCCCTTCAGCAATCTCTGATAGGTTGGAGAGCACCCTGTCTCGGCCACGTTGGGTGGCAATGATGTTATAGGGCTTAAAAATATATTACGTGTTAACATCTTGCCAAATAACCAAGGGAAAATACTACTCTTGTGTTTGTTTTTATGGTTTCTGTTGTTCTCTGTCCTCTTTTAGGGTGATATAATGTCGTGGGGAAAAAGAAGTATAATATGGAAAAATGCAGACTGTAGAAAAAGAGATTGCTTGTAATAAAACCATTAGTTTTAAGTTTTAAATTAGACTTCCAGTTTTGTAGTGTGGGCCTGCAGCCCCAGCTGCCTGTGAATTCAAGATGAATTTAGCTTGTAAATTCTGGAAAAATTAAACATTGCTTTAAGCACATTTCTTTGCCCTGCATTTGTTCCTGACCCAAAGATATTGTAAAATGCTGTATCTTTAACTAGCTTTCAATCTTAACAGCAGCTTATATGATAATTATTTCATGTTGTCAGGTGTGTTCTTAAGCTCATCAGCACTACAGTTGGTTTTGGTAAATTGCAGTTTAATGTGTTTCATTAAACAATTTTCATTTAGGTCACTGGTACTGATCAGCAAGCATCTGAATCAAGCATGGGTGAGAGGAACGTGGCCCTGGACTTCAGCACACAAGGTAATTATGGCATTGTGTTTGTCTGCTTGAGAAAAAGATGTAGTAGGGTTTTTTAGTGGACTTTTCCTTCTCTTCTGCCTTTCCCAGTGGAGAAAGAAGGATATGCTTTCAGACTGTTCATGGCGAGAACCTTTTCACAATCATAAACTGATGTGACTGGAAAGGCTGAGGAGACTTTTGCTCAACGAAGCATGCTCTATAAAACCCTTTGAGGCAGATACAGCAACTCTCATTTCTCTTTGAACAGTCAGGCACATAACTGGCAGTTTGTTTCTCATTGTTTCACCATGGGTGCCTTCCTGATAGTCCACATACCTTTTCCATGTAGTAGTGTTCTGCGTGGCTTCCAGAAGCCAGAATAGGAAGCTTGCTTCCTGAAGCATAGATGTTGTGAATTGCAAGTAGATGAGTAGCAGCACAGAGCCTGCTTGTTTAAAGTTTAAATGTTTACCTTCTATCTGAAGTGCATGTGTGTCACATATTTTGTGTGTGAGATGCTACATGATGGTGAATTCTCATTTCTAAATAATTTAGATATGTGGTTCGGGGAAATTATGATTGATTAGGAAGTGTTAGGTGCAAAGCTAATATTGACACTAGTGATCAGAGCTGTGTTTTTTCAGCATCTCTGTAAAGTTTTTCTTCTTCTACCACAGGCAATCTCTCAAATTTGCTGAAGGACACTAGGAACAAATAAATTCAGTCTTTTTTGCTTTGGCATTCTGTCATCTGAAAGCTTTTGAGTAATTATTGATGCACTTCCCAATTACTAAATTTAAATCAGTATATTGAAAACAGGACTGGGGTGATGGGAGAGGGGCAAGAAGTCTCTGTTTCTCTCTGAATCTCTTGTTTCGCAGTTTCTGTTGAGAGCACCTCTTTGATGGTCTCTGATGCTGTTGATATTGCAGACCATAGCTGCTCCTCTGAAGATCTTTGTTCACTGGAAGTTCAAGGATCTCTCCATTCTGCAGATCTTTCTCCCTACTGCACAACCCCCAGAGGAGCTACGGACCAGAGCTGCAGCACTCTGGATTACAGCACCCACTGCAGGTTCCACGGAACTCACTCAGAGGGTTTTCCTGATGAGGAAGACAGTTCCCACAGCCGCACCTCTACAGACAGGTCTCAAGGACAAGAAAAGAACTGTGCCCACGGCAGGTCCTTGGACTGTTCCTCAGAGAATTTCAGCCCCTCAGAAAGAGAACTGCAGAGTTCTGCTTACGAGAACAATGCCACACTGCCTTTGAAGCAGAGGAAAATCTGCTGTGCAGTCTTCAGCCAGCCCCCTGTCCCTTCCCAGACCTCTTCCTCTTTTGGGCCTGCAAATACTTCATCAGATGCAAGCGGCCATGAGAGTGCTGTCCAGCAGCATCACATTACAAAATACCGAATTTCAAATATAGTCCGATCAACTAGTGACCCTGTATCATGTTTGTCTTATGCCGAAGGTAGGTGTAGTACAAGGCTGATGGAGCATGGAACAAATGAGTGATGTGTGATTTATGCAGCAATGGGTGCTGCTCGAAATTATCTGAAATGTTCCAGTGAGGGTTGACTTACATGTGAAAGCTTTAGTTCCGTGCACATTTTCTAGATTTGAAAATTTTTAAGAAGAATGGAAATGGGAAAAGTGACAGAGTGAAACTGATTTTGGCTTTTCTAAATTGTACCAGTCTTTCTGCAATGCTGAGAAAACCATCTGTTAAGTAGATGCTTCTACCTCTCTATAAGTGTTATATTGAGAAGCTACACTAAGAAGCTGAATGGTAGCTGGGGTCAATTTAGGAACCGATTAACTGAGCTGTCATGCTTGTAGTACAGCAGGTTGTGTTTCCTGAAGGTGACGCTGACATTGACAGTATTGGTGTGTGTCAGAAGTGTGACTGTATAGGGGCAAGTTGGACTGTACAGTGCCAAGTTTTAAAGGACAAAGAAATGAAAGATGAGGCACATGACAAGATGATAAGTGAAAAGGAAAGCTTGGACTGTCGTGGATAAGGATCTTCCGATACGGATCTCCTTTTAGACAAGCAGGGAAGAAGAGAGGAGACGTTAGCTGAAAATGTTTTCTTCATAAAATTGGCTTGTTAGTGGAAAATAAGTATTTGATTGAACAGAGAATGGCTTGATTAAATAATAGCAGGGATGTAGAAATGTACAAACCATTTGAAAAGTACAGATTTTACAAAAGGATGTAAACTGTTTAGAGAGATTCAAAGGGGTAACCTGGAAAAGTTTGAAAGTAAAGATTAAAAGCTTTATAAGATGCGATACATTGTGCTATTACAGATGCATTCGCTGGGCTTTCTAAGGGATCTAGAGGAAGAATCATGTGACTAGCTCTAAACAAAAGTAGAAAAAATGCTGAAATAACTGCTTTCATTTAGGAAGATGATGTGTTGGTTCTGTTACTCTTTTTGCATCATTATTCTGTTTCTATGAATTTCGGAGACCTCATACTTAGCTCAATAATTGAATGTCTTCTACCTTCAGAAATCTAGCCTCAGCATCCTGTCCAGGAAAAATGAATCTTTAAGCTAGAGGTCTGCATTTATTTTATGAAATTTACTCTGCTAGGATATATGTGCTATGAAGCTGCTGTGCAGACAGTAAGTAGGAATTTCTGAATCCTTGCTACTGTGCAAAAGACAAGAACAACAGCCCTTTCTCTTCTGTGCTCTGCGAGTTTTCCATATTGTGCTCCATATGCTCTTGAAGTAGTGTTTGAAATATTACTGTAGGCAGGCCATATCTGCATGTTCTAGCTGAATGCTGGGCCACCTGGTAGAACAAATGCTCTGCCTTCATTTTTAATGTGTCCTAAATACATCCATCATCTTTTCTGGAGAAGTGGCATTATGGGAATTATTTTGACTAATTTCCAAGTTCTTAGCCCTATGTGGGCTGAGGGACCTGGGTTGAACATAACTGGACTTAGAAAAGATTGTAATAAAGAAGCAGAGATGGTTCTAGTGATACTGATAGATACACACAGCAGAGGGGGGAGCAAAAGAAGTAATAACTCAGAAGGAATATGTTTGTGCTGACCTAGTTTGCCGTTCTTTTGCTGCCTACAGAAGACTCTTTAAAATGAAATCTTTAAGAGAAGTGCTTGCGTCTAGATGTGTGCATTTCTTTCATTTATGTGTTTGGCAAACTACAGTTTGCAAAGTTGTACTCTGAAGGTTTTCACAACTTCACATCACTTCTGCTTCCTCTACTTTTTGTTGAACTTTATTTGGAAATCGTACATTGGTTAGAAGCAGCACAATTCTAGTAACATGTACCAGCTGTTTGTAGCAGCCCTGAAGCTTATTTTTCCTAAGCTGTGACACGCAGCTGAAGTTTTTTATATTCTTTATGATTTTAAAAAGGCATTTGATTTAGATTTTTTCATGACTGGCTATTGGTATGTAGATCTCACTGCAGAATTTTAAAACACATCCAGAGAGTTGAACAGTAGGCAAAGATAAAGGGAACCATCTGTGCTCCATCAATGAACCAACCCAGAAGAAAAAGGGTTTGGGGTTTTTTTTTCATTTACATGCACTTATTTTTTAAAGTTGTTGTGGAGTAGAACAACCGGTCCAATGGACTGACCATATGAAAGACAGAGCTGTAACTATGTATCATTAATACTAACAATTCATGTAAGAGACATACTGCGGATTTGGGAGAACTGAGGGGTCGGGGAGCTTCAGGCACGTTCACAAATGGGAAAATACAGTGGTCAGATTGGTAAGTGGGGTTTGGTTTTGTCTTAGGACCCGGTCTTTCCACTTCAATTTATCTTCTGATTAACCTCCCTATACAAGTCAATGTGAGATTTAGAAGTGCAGCCTTTGAAACTTCCTGCCTAGAGTTTTGTTCAGTGGGCCTTGAATGTTACTGTGATTGCACTGCACATGGTTTGGAACATAAATTATTTGACGCAGGGATGTTGCATGTGTGCAACAGAGTAGTGATGCAACAGCAATGAGATCTAATAAATTAGTAATCTGGGCATTTTAATACTGGCATAAAACCCTGGGCTTTTAGACCAATAAAACACAATTCGTGTGTTTCAAGCACATCTTGACATGATGGGGTCTTTATGGCATGTATAGTCAATAATTCTACCATTAATCTTTTAATGCTGAAAGTGAGCTTTGAAATACCTGTCATTCCTAGTAGAGAAACTGTAGATGGAAATTTAGTTTAATAGGTGCCTTTATAGTCACTGTGTGGTCCCTGGACAAGGTAAGTGTGGTCTTAAAAAAAAAATACTTACAACTGAGTAGTTTGCACATTTTTCTGTCTTTTCCCCATAAAGTTTACCATAGTGAAGGAGGACAAAATCAACAACTAGTACTGATGTTTGCTACAATAAACTTAATCTGTAATCAAATACGATAGACTACGTGGCTATATCAGTTAAGTGCCTGAGTGATTATTGTAGTGTCTGTGTTCCAGATAATTCAGGATAATGTCTAGTGGTGTAGTTTTGACTGTGCCACAAGTATATTAAGCAGTATAATAATGGGTGGGAAGAGAAAACCTCTGAAGTGTCTCTTCTTAATAAGAGTGCCATGATTCATGTGTTGCAGTACTTCAGCATAATAAAGCAAATTAAAGACAGAATAGAAGCTGTCTCTTTTAATTTCTTACAGATTTTCCATGTTTGTAACATCTTACCTTTGTTTTCTTTAATTATTCACTCTAGAGAGGATTATACCAGCTTTTCATTATAAACTTTCCCTGAAGATATGTAAGAAAGCCTCTTCTGATCTACATAGAAGTTTAAAATAGTGTTCATTCTTGGAAACAGATGTAAACAGCCTTAGCATAAATGTGAGGGTTTATTCCACCTTGACTGTCACAAGCTTGAAATCAAAAAGACGGCACTGGTAATTACTGTATAGTGTGATATCATAATTGGTCCTGGGGCTGGCATCCCAGAAACTCTTGTCATGAGAAGGCAGCTATGTCCAGAGCTGTTTGCAAATGCTCTGTAACCAGTTGTTATTGATTGGATCATCGGTAACCATAGTGGTCACCTACCCATTAATTTAATCAGTGGTGGATAGCATTTGTCCTGCAAAGAATTAAAATCTATTAAAAAAGGAGGTAGAAATATTGAATAAAATGATGGTTTTGTAGAAATAAGAAGCATTCATTTTCTTTGTTTTCCCATTTTCTAAGATAAACTCTGTCTGCGAGGGAAATGCAGAGAAGTCTTGAAGTCAGCCCCTAGCAGGGAACCTTCCGTAGCCTCAGTGCTTCGGCCTGAAATATTTAGGATTTGATAGCTGTATAACAGCAAGGAAACCATCAAGCAAGAACTATGTATTTATTTAACAGCTTATAGGACATTTCCATCTATAGCAGCTTCTCTTTATGAGTGGACACCTTGAAAGCAGTATTTCTTCCAAGTAGTTTAATTTGGTAAGAGAGATAATAAAAGATTCCAATGTATTTTCCCTTGCTTTGGGCAGAGGATAGCAGGGGCTGATTGTGTTCTTTCCGTCTCTCTCTCTTCGGTTAAAGGTGATAATTGTGCCTGGACTCCTGTATGTAGCCAGCATCAAGATGCAGGATTATCTCCAGCTACATTAGAAACAGGTCAGGATCATATGGGTTTCCTTCTTTTGCTTTTAAAATAATTAAAAGTGTCTGATAGAGAAACAAGCTCTAGACAATTTGGGGCAGAAAAATCACTTACTAACAGCATATGTGTATGATGCACAGTGCTGATGGAACCAGCCTTTGAGTGAAAATGAATGCTGTGAATGAAGTCCTCTGTTTTTGTTTAGCATTTTTGCTTTCTCTGTATGTCCTACTGGTCTCTTGCATTATATCGTTAAAGTTGGGGGGCGGGGGGGGCTGGGCCTAAAACATTACAAGTTGCATATATAACACTGAGTAGCTGGTGTTTCCCCTTATCATCAATGTCAGCTGAAGTCCCTGGAAGTAGAGGTAACAAAAATGCCTGTGATTTATGAAGTACTTTAACTTCCTACCCACTCATCCTAAATGCAGCCCGTCTTGGTCATGGGTAAGAGTCTTACTCTTGACCTCTGGTTAAATACCATTTTGCAATGTTTCCTTGATTGAATGTTTCAGTTATTCTTCAGGAGAAAAACGGACAATTTGTGACAAAGTAAAAGCCTCTGTGACGATATTTGTTTTGCCCTTTTTTTTTTTTTTGCTAACATATTACTTTAAAGATATTCTTCCCCTCTTTTTTAGTTCCTGTTTCTGGTTCTCATATGACTGCCTCTGCTTGTCAGCATTCGTTGAGCAGTTTCCTACCAACTGGAAAACGGAGGGATACAAGGAAAATTGACCTACACCTAAAGCCAAAGGCTTTGCGCACAGTCTCAAAAGAGCGACCACACTCTTTAGTGGACCTTAAGGCCTATAAAGATACAAAAATTTTAGTGGCAAAATTTTTGGAACATACAAACTGTAATCTCCCTCCAGAAGTACGTCACGTAGTGAACAGCATACGATCAGTAATAAAATCTGATGAGAGACACATGGAAGAAGCCATCTTCAGTGCCAATATTATAGACCAGGTAGGCCATTTAAGTTCTAAAGATTTGTTCAACTGTGATAGACACGTACCTTATTTAAATGTTTTTCAGTTTTACGTACTTCAGACAATTCCTACAGAAGTTCTTTTATAGTAACATAGCTTTAGTAAGAAATAATTAATATTTATTGTGCAGCAAGGCATTTTACACTGAAGCACTCATAAATGTATTAAAAATTCTTCAGCTGGACCCAGGAATATCCTAGGTCTGTAGGGAACTGATACTTACACATTGATAATAATTTTCTCTTATTTCCAGTGTCTTTCTGCACTCGCGTCTGTTTCATACATGAATTTGTGTTTATATATGGAGAAACACAGAACTGACTTGGATCTGTTGTTTTTTTCAGGCAAATGGATTTGTACAGCATAAGCTACTTGCTGCAAGGAATGGGTAGATACACAAGCAGGGCCAAACAGTGCAGTTACCCTTACTCCTGGCTAGAAGAGTTATACCCTTGCTATTTTTAAGAAAAACAATTGAGAAATTGTGCTTTTCCAAATGAAGGAAGAATGCATCTTCTCACCTTGAGTGAGAATAAAACAGACACAAGGCTTGCAAGGAATCGTATAAAACAAGGGAATTAGTAGTGGCAGCAACTTCTATTACCTAATGCATGTGTAATAATAAATATTTTTTTTTGCAGGAAGAAAGGTGATGAATCACCTCCTGCTAGTATTGTTACCAGAATGACAACTACAGAAATGAAGTTCCTTTTTTGTTGTCAGATTTGAAAAGCAGAATGCTGTTAGCACTGACTACCCACATTCAGGTTGCCTCTAGGGTTTCCACGGAGCTGGACCAATGATTAAGGACACATGCTTGGGGGCTGTTTCCTCTGCTTCTGAGATATTATAATTCCTATGGTATTAGTCTGTGATCCCTAAGTGTGGGGAACTGGCTAAGTATTAAAATAGGATGTAGTAACTCTTAAACAGCATGTGACATAGTGTGATGTGTAGCAGGAAACATACAGCATTTCATAAAGCTTGCTGCAAGATTGTTTTTGCTAACTAGGACAAAGAAGTAGCACTGTTATCAGTTACCTCTGTAGTCACATGGGTAGAAAAGCAGTACTAGCATGACATACTTAGCAGAGTGTCAGTATGGAATTAAATGTTAACATTTTTAATGCTTTACAAAATTTACAGGTTATTAAATCCCACGGTTAGAAAGTTGAAAACAATTTTCTTTGAATGAAAAAACCATAGTTTCTCACCAAACAAAATAGTATAAAAAAACCCTGAGTGTTTATATAGATCATAAAACCAGAAACCGATGGCCCAATTTTTATCATGTATGGATTTCTTAGATCCAGGGAGACACGTGGTTTTTTCACATGAAAGAATTAATTTTAGTGGTTCTTTTTCTCAGACAAAAAACATTATTAATTAGTGAAAGTCCAGGGCATTCCAGCAATCTACTTAAGAAGTCACTGAATTTTTGGTAAAATAGTGGTATAATTCTGATTTGTGAAGTAGCTTGACAGTTTTATTGATACCAGAATGTTTGTTTACCAGGCTTGCAAGGTTTTAGTTCTGCTCCAAACTTCTGTTTGTCAATTATAAGACAGAGCTGGTTTCCTTTTCATTTGTATATAGAGAAATATGGCACTCAGCCCTGAGCAGCTGTAAGAGCACAAGTGGGAGGGTCTCTGGATGGCTGCAGAAACACATCTCCTCTGGGAGAGTTCCATCATTAGATAACTTAAATGAAATTATATTCAGGGACTGAACCTTTTAATGAAAAAATTTCTTACCCTCTTTTCCCCATTTTTCCTTCTCCATTCCTGCCCTTTTAAACAGGTAATTACAAGTTCCCAGCAGAATGTGAATACCTCTAGAAAGCGACTTCAAGAAGATCTTCATCTTCAGAGCTGTGGTGCTCTGAGCTCTCCAGTTGCCTTCTTACGTAGATCCCGTATCACTCGCAGTTTAGAGTGGGACAGGCCTCACAGTTTAATTGGAGTTTGCCGGGAGACCATCCTTTGATAATATTTGCAGGTATGTGATTACAGCAAAGAGAATTAAGGAAGAAACCAGGACTGGGAGAAATACAAGTAGTGGATGACTTTAAAAGTGTCTTCCTTTGGAATTCCACTTTTTTCCCAACAGCAGGAGGAGAACACCTCTTTCTCAGAATGTAAATTTCAGCCCTCATTTTTGCAAAATTTTAACTGATTTATTAGTAAAGTAATAACAAATGTTTTTCCAACCAGAAATGTGGTTATTTCATTGTACTTACAGAAATGCTACTGATGCTGCCTAGCATTTCTTGAAAACCATTGCAAAACCGCCAGAGACCGGCTGTACAACTTAAAAGTCGTATTTATTTAATGTACCTCAAAGTGTTTTAACTCTGATCAGTGTTTTAATAAAAAGTATTTCTGGACTTTGCTTTTTCAGCAACTAATTTGGATAGAAATGTAAAGGTGATCCCTATGCACATATGGTGCTGCTTCTAATCCATTTTTCCAGTGTCTTTCATGCCAGGCTAACTGATCTGTCCTATTAAAACTGCTCCCCCCACTCCCCCTCCCAGTATGTTGCCCTTGTAACTTATGGTAAAGGCTGCAGCGTGGTTTATTTTTGCTTTGTTCTGAATGCTCATGAGTTTATTAATGGAGTAGCGTATGCTATTGAAAACTGCCGTTTAAGTACTCCACGAATTGTGACTGAGAGATGCATTAGGGAAGAAGTCTTTGACCTTAAAAAAAAAAAAAAGTAAATATCATTGACACTAATTTGATTACCAGCATAAATACAGGTCTGCCAGCAACGTCTTACAGTGCAAGCTTCATCCTGACTCCCTCAGAGGAAATTGGAAAGGCCTTAAACAAAAGGCTCACATAAAGAACCTACCACAGGCTGACGTTTCAGGGTTTTAATTTTTTGGTTTTTTTTTTTTTTTCAGCACTGCTTGCCAATAGCATTAATTTCCATTTGAGGTTTAATCATATACTGGTTTCATTTGTGTCACTCTGAGCTGGGCGGACATCATGTGAAAAGGTCACAAAGGAACGTAGCTGAAGAGGGGTAGTTTAAGTTTTACAGAACCATCCATTTTAATGTATCTTAATTATAGCATGCTTCTATATTGATGTGAGGTCACAGTGACAGCCAGTGCCAACAAGGTATGCTACTTGAAAGCATCTACTCTCAAGATTAATAATGATACACAAATTCCTAATTCAAGAGATTAATTCCTTTTTAAAAAAATAGTCTGTGACCTTTGCAACTGCACTTAGATGAAGAATTAAATTATCTACTTGGATTTTGTTATTATGTAAACTTACACAACAAACAGAAAAAGCAAGCTTCCTTTATTATTTCAGATTTATTAGTGATAGTAGGTTAATTCTTTCCTAAGGTCAGTTGCATGCAACACACTACTTGAAGTACAGTCATCTAAAGCTCTTTAGTTACTGCATGGTAAGGCTTCTTAAGTCACAGTGTATTTTCTTCAAGGCCTTGGCCAAAAAAAAAAATCTAGATGAAAAGTTACACCAATTAACATTTATCTCATATGGAATACATCTTTACTACTAGGTTTTTTTATCTACACACATTCTAATACTGCTGATGGTGCTAGGTTATTTGTCAAAACGATTTACATTCAGAACACATTGCCTTAGGAATAAGAATGCTTTATAAAAGACAGAAACAGGTAAGCATGGCTTTCCCATTTTGAGCCAATATAAACAAAAAGGTAATATGCAAAAATTAAAGAAAAAAAAAACCCAGCCCAACACATACATTACACAACCTGTGCAATAAGTTATCTATGAAATAACTCTGTTAAATCATAAAAATCACAAGCATTAAAAATAAATATGTATCTAAATAAATATTTTGATTTTAATCTTGTGGCAATTATTCTTTATTTAGCATATGAAACACTTGTTACATGTTTATGTTCACACCTTGCCAAACAGGTTACACTTGTCATAACAATACCAAGTACTACAGTGGTTTTCTTTACATTAAAATCTAAAAGTTTTAACTGCACACATTCCTTTCCACTGAAATACCATCTATTTGGCACCAGTTTTGAAATTCTGCAAAGCCATCAGTATTGGACCACTTGATGGGACTGGGATTTTTTTTTAAACTTGAGGCAGCTGTAACTTTCTCTAATTGCTTCTCTTTGCCATTCCCTGCAGTCTCATTCATCAAAATATTCACATTCACCGTGTTATCAAACAAGACAGACATACATACATCACTCCACATAAAGGTTACAAAGAAATATGTTTTAAGTTTTATGAGAAAAGAGTTTATAAGATGTTGCAAAATACTTAAATGTTTTACAAAGGTTTTTGTCAGTGATTATTGTCCTTGACCATCCTTCTCATCGCTTTTTGGCAAAGAAATAAAAAGGAAGGAGAGAAAAGGCAGAGACACCTGTCTGTTCCTTGTTTCAGAGTCCTCAGGTCAGCTTCAAAGCCTTTCATTCTTACAAAATACAAAATTCTCTTCAGCTATGAGGGCTTCAGCTTTGATGGAATCATTTAGTTATTTTGCCGCAAGAGAGTCGCATGCTAGATGTACAGGGGTGTCTCTTGTCCGGTCAGAAGCCTGAACATGGCAGCTGGCATAGTCTTCATGTGAATCTGTCAATTGATTTACACAGGAATTAACAGAGTTGTTACTAGTTTAAAAGAATCCATAAGGCCCAATCTGTCTTTCCCTGTGGTGTAAGTGCATTTGTTGTCCTGGCTTCTATAGAAGTGAATGTTATCAGAGGTTCAGAGCTCTCTGGTTCTAACAAGCTGGTTTGCTGTCTTTGCCTTTTTTGTGTGGTTTTTAAATGAAAACAACAGGATGCAACATCATATAGCTAAAAAGACACCCAAGCATTTTCTGTTGTTATACCCTGCTCCAATTACAGCCCTTAAAAAAGAAGCAGACCCAAACCTTTCTGAAAATTCATTCTGCTCTTCTGGTATTAACTGAACTTAGATTTTTTTTTTTTTTTCCCCTTACATCTTCCTTCCCTGTAGGACTGACATTTTGTACATATTTTCTCCTAATTGGAGTAGGGTCTTCTGACAACTAAACTTGGACTTTATCACCTGATATTTAAATGGCAGTAAAGAGTTTGGTGGAACAGGTTCTCTCCTGGCTGGTGTATTTAAGATCTTTCTGCAAGGAGTACTGTGGTAAGTGCCAGAGGAATTTTACAGACTAACAGGATGAAAGGCATCAGATAATCAGAGTTGTATCAGAAACGTAGTAACAGCTATCGGACAATGCAAGAGAAAGGAATTACTAACTGGTAATACAGACCCTCGCCAGCCATATGGTGCCTTGATATCTTGGTCTCTTCATGCTGGAAAAACGTTTCATACTGTCCTCACGTGTTTAGTGAGATGTAATGTAGCAAAGAGGTACCATAAAGGCATGGAGGTTCTACTGAAGTCTACAGCTTGGTTCATGCCAACTCTGTATTATTTTTCAGGTATCATTTTCCACAGGAAAACAAGTTATCTTTGATTTTGGCAAAGGAACTAGTGGAAGATCTGGCCAGGGTCATGTATGATACTACCACTAAATTCAGTAGGTATTTTGATAAACTGGAGGATCTTGTTCTTTCATTGCTGATTTCTCTAAAAGTACTGGAGAAAGATGTCTTAACTTATTCCCAAGGTAAGTTGGAAATGTTCAGTGGAAATTAAATTCTTAAAATACATACAAATTTGAATCTCTCGGCTCTTGGAATATTAATTTTTTTCTGTGGCAGATGCTGTAGCAATAAGCCAAGAGACACTTTCATAGCTAACATGCTTGTACAATTTCTTCCCTTAATTGATTTATGTAATTCAAACTGTAGGTTGAAGGTTCAGAATCATACCAGGAACTCTTGAAAATGAGTGGAAAAATGCAGTGAATGTGCACCTAATTGTTCAAAAAATTTCTGTGAATTGTTTGTTGATAGTCCTCAACTCCAGTTTACTGAGGTGGTGGTTTTAATACTACGTTAAGACACTCTTTTCAACTGAAAAATATGTTCTTTCAACAGTTTTAATTCCTTGATCAAGTATTTGTTTCCTTACCTCTCCCACTGAATTAGATAATGCTTGTACTATCTTCTCATGAGCAGTAGCAACAACACTTTGTCCATTGATCTCAATAATACGATGTCCTACTCTTACCCCTCCCCTCTCAGCTATTCCACCGCGCATCAAGCTGCAAATCTGCCAAGAGAAAGCAAAGTTTATTAAAGCTTAGAAATGCCATAATGTAGCAGTTACTAGGGTTTAATACATAATAATGAGTGGTGACACCATAAGGATTCCAGAAGATATTGTAGAAAGTCTTAAGCAATACTGTGAGTTTTTAAATGTTGGGGGTTTTTCCCAAGATTTGTGCAAGTTACGATTTTTATTTTCATTCTCATGGGTTGGGGACATATAAATAACTAACACATTGATCCAGGTAGCAGCCATTCAAAAAAGTGGACTTAGAGGGAAGAGAGAAGTTTTATGTACTGTTGGGATATGAGAAGAAAGTGGTTTTTAAGTATTTTTGACCGTGCCACCTGCACTGTTTCTGCAAACTACCACATTATTCTTTCTGAATAATGGGAAACAAGAAGTGCTAAAGTAAAAATTAATCTACAACAGCAATTTTTTTCACATTCATGGAGAAAAAACAACAACAAAAAAGATACAAAGCATAATCCTTAACCCTGCACAAACGCTAGTTCAGGCTGAAGGAAAGGATGATGCCATATAGACATTTTATATTGAAAGCTGGCAATCTGTCAGAATGGTCACAAAGGAAAGATATATGTCAGAGATGTAAAGAAGAAATTTTTTATGATTAAGGTGGTGAGACACTGGAAGAGGCTGCCCAGAGAAGTTGTGGAGGCCCCATCCCTAGAAGTGTACAAGATCAGACTGGATGGGGCTTTGAGCAACCTAATCTGGTGGATGTGGATGATGTCCTTGCCCATGGCAGGGAGGTAAGACTAGATGATCTTTAAAGGTCTCTTCCACCCAGATCATTCTATGAGTCTATGAAATGTGCAAATTCTGTTTCTTTCTATAGGCTGTTTTCAGCATAGTGAAGTATGACTTGTTTCCTGTGCCTCTCTGCAGGTTGGAAAAGGGCACTCTGCTCTCCAGAGCCACTGCTTTTCTCCATGTTTTACAGCGCTGCTGGCCATAGGGAGTTTAGGATGAAGAAGGCAAGTCAGGCCACAGTTTCAACTGGCAGCTGGAGGTACAAGTAAAGAACCAGGCACAAGTTTTGACTTCTATGCCCCCTAAAATAGGGGAATAATTCTATGAGAAAAGCTGCATTCACCAGGCATAGTCCCAGCAGACACTGCTACTCTGAGGTTGCAACATGCATGGTGTACAGACAGAAAGAAAAGTCTCAGTCCAGTATGGGGAATTTAAAAGAATGCTTCCTCCTCAGCAACAGGTATCTGTGCTACAACAGGGCCCTCCCTGGCAGACTAGACAGCTGTATATTAGATAGACATTGTTAGTAAATGATTTCAGAAGACTAAGCTCACGCAGCGCATAAGGCAGAGAATGTATAGCTTGAATCTCTTTGAATCTCTGGAACTGTGCAGAGCGTAGCAGTGCTGAGACTTACCTTTTGTTTACTGAGAAAAACCTTGGAGGAAAAGAAATGAGTGCTAGAGCATCCAATGATGAGCCCGTTTCTGCAGTTACTGTCAATGGTTAGATTCATATGCCAAGAATTGTTATTTACTGAGATCTGGTCATTTGCTCAGAGCTAAATACCAGTAGGATAAGATGTGGCTTGTGTCCCAGTGAGTTTGTAATCTAATTCAGAAACTGTGTGTGGGGAAATGGCCAAGCTGGAATATATTAAAAGTGAAACATTGTCTGTGGTTGACTAGGATCTTTTCCGTATGACACTAACAGCTTCCTTTAAGTTCCTCTTCACAAATAACAATGCTATAAAAAATGAAATCCCTTCTTACCCAAAGTTCAGGTTGTCTGATACAAGGAGCAAAAGTATACAGTTATTCTTTGTTTATAAAAAGCCTTTCTCAGTTTTCTGAAAAAAAGACTTTCTCCTGTAAGGAGACTTATCTTCCACCACACTGTCATCAGTGGCTGAATTTTGCCTACTGTGGTTCATAAACTATGATATGGATAGAGGCACCATCAAAGGACCCTTCAAAGAATTGCATCTTGAATTTCAGCCACATACAATATAGTGTTTTGCAGGTAGTCTACCTTCTAATCATATAGCTATACTACATAGATCTTATCTTTTATAGAAAGCTGCTCAATTCAACTCACTGTTAGAATAACAGTTTGCTCCTTGCTGTTGGGGATTCTGTGTGGTAATCTGAAAGGACAAAAAGCAGAATGTGCCAAAAGAAACCCTGTAAATATATTTTTCACAGTATAAAAGAAAATCTAGAGACAGTAGAGCCAGCTGAAATAAAAGCTTTCAGTGCAAATGGAAATGTGACCTCTCACCCCACTGGCATAAAGGAAGAGATAATGGCTTGCATATCTGTCCACAGCACCTTTCATTGTGTGGCTCTCAAAGCACTTTTAATTCCATCAGTGAATTTCTTCCTTCTAACAACCTCAGACATAGGAAGCAGTCTCTTATCTTCATTCAAGAATGTGATCCCTCTCGAGGGAAGGCAGTCAGCTTCCTTTTTATAAGCATTAACTATTTTAATGAAGTAGAAAAAGAAACAGACACAGAGCCCAAGTGGCTCTGCTTAGCCTCACAGATGCTGTTAAGCTAGAGGCAGCAGACATGTAAAGAAATATGCTTTACTTGAAGGACACATTTAAGTGGCTCCTATATTTTTAAGTGTCTGACTCAAAGCAACTTCTAAGACTTTTATCTCCAGCCAGTGGAGCTATGGCAGATTAGGCCGGCAAAGTTTAAGCTGAGCAGTACTACTAGGTAAATATGATTCTATTCAGCCAGGATTGTTTCGCTTGCTATACTGGCTGAACATGGTGACAGCTGTAACATTATTAAATAAAGCATGATGGATGCGGATCTTGTAAGTTAGAGACTATACTCTACTTATAAATAAAGGTGTAAACCATTCTGGTTCAGTCCATTCAGCTGTTACAGATTCTGCAATGTCTCAGACAAGGTGCAGTAAATCAGATGTGAAGCTTCAGTGGCTTCACAATCAGTTTTATTGCAACTGTCCATTATGTAGCAAAACATTAAGGATAGAACAGAGCAAGGCAAACTGTTTGTTCTGTGTAATGCCTTAAATATAATCTATTAAACCAGGTTTCTCCTCATCTCACTCCTATATTACTCTGTTTAAACCCTGTATATTTTTCCCCAGACAGTTTAAATAAATATAAACAAAGGCAAGAAAAAAAGGTAAAACTTAACAGAACTAAGAGTTTATTCTAGTTTGATGGTATTTTTTAGATAGAATTGTGCTAGGCTAGTGATGGGGTAGATACACTTCTTGGAGAACATAACATGTCTGAGCTCTGAGATATAGACTGAGAAGTGGTGCATTAGCGGTAAAAATACAACTGGTAATAGATTTGTCATAATCTAGGAAACAAGATAATGATGTGACACAAGAGGATTACTTGTATTTAAATATCATAATTTTTACAAGTGTAGCATAATGATTTTCAGAAGGTGTCTGATAGGTCACCTTATATTCACCTCCCCATCAAACAACATTCATACTTGTTTCATACGTACGCACAGTCTTTCTTCTCTTAGCGTTTTACAGTCCAAATTTTAGATTCCTTTTATAAATATGCAATGAAACTATATCAGTAGTTTTCAAGAGCCATGAAGAATATTTGCATCGTTAGTGGAAGAGGAATTTTGCAAAATTAACACTCTAATTCATATTGTTGTGCTGTTCCCAAACTGAAACTTCCAAAGGCTGGCACTACTAGTGCTCTGTGAAACACAACTGCAGGCTTTGCGTTAATTAAACTATACAGGATACACAAAGAAAATGGTCACCTGTAGCAGCCCAGCTTCTGCATCCTCCTGATACCCTATGCAAGCAAAACCCAGCTCAGGTAATACTTCTGTGTGTTCAGGTTGTTTATGGGCTATTCACTAATGTAATAGCTGTTCATCCTGCACAGATGAGATAGGCAGGGTGAAAAGGAACCACTGCAGAACTGCTATCAGAAGAGGCACAGAAATAAGTACCAGCTGCACGCATAATGAGGTAATGGCATAGCAGTAGGACACATGTAATTATACGCCTTCTGGCAAGCCATTTATTTCTTCACTGCGCTAATGCTGAGCCAACAAAGAATAAGGAGGTTATTTCTGAATCCTGTCATAATTTGTAACTATGCTGGCAATTACAAAACGGCTTTTCAAAAGTGCAAACTAACAGAGAGATGTACTTTGCTGTTTCATATTTTCAAATGTTAAATGAAGTAAGAGAAAGTTTATCTGAGGAAGGACTTACCAGCCCAGCAGCCTAACAAAAGATGTTAATCCTTCCTTTTTTGTTCATTGGCTTTCATATTCAAACACAGAGTATTCATAAATGAAATGTATTACAAGGCTTTCTTTTTTTAGTTATCTGAGAGGGATTTTTATGCTGAGTTTGCTCAATCTGATACTGGATATCATCTAAATGTTGCTCATATAACTGGAATTTATTATGACCATGCAGTGTGGTGAATATGACAAATGACCAGTAGATGGAGTGAGCACGCTGTGAACTAAACAGGCTCCAATTATGTAGAAGATTATTAGCTGGGACAAGGTAAATAGATTATCTCTCAGACTCCGTAAGTGCCTCTGTCCATGTGAGGTCATGATATGCTGCTTCTAATCTACCTTGGCCTGATTCTTTTCCCCAGTCCTGACCCAACCCCCACCAATGCTGTGACAGGCCTCCTAAAAGATGTGATAAACACATCATAGTACTACTGCTCGTTGTTCACTAAATATGTTTTCCTGTTTTTATCATAGCACCAGCTGAACATACTAGATTTACAGAGGACAGCAATTAGGAAATAAGTCAGTGCCTTATACAGCATTATATGCTGTTCTCGGCACCCTCTCTGAGATCCTGTAAAACCAGATCCTATCCCTTTCATCCTCTTTATACCAAGACTTGGGATGTGCTATCAGAGTGAACTACCAGCAGTAACCATACCCATTTAACATACACATACAGGTGGGTGCAAGGGGATTAAGCACAGGCAAAGGAAGACAGAAATATACCACACAGCTGATTTTTCAGTATTTTTTTACAGACCTCTCTCTACTCAAGTAAAGTGTCAGAGCATTAATCCCAAACATGACAAATACTTTTACACCTCTGCTTCTAAAGGATGTCAGCCTGGGGTAGGTATCGCTTCAGAGTGCTTCCAGCTGGACCAAGGCTTGTAGCGGTGTTCTTTATACCAGTCTCTGCCATGACCACAATGTGGTATGTGATCTTAGGTAGGAACACTTAAAACTTAGGTGCAATCTTAACTTAGCGATGGCTAGCAGAGCTGAAAATCCACTAATGAGCCATCTGTTTGCTAAAGCACAGCAAGACCCATAAACCATACCCTGTAGAGTTACCTGCTACTCTTCCAAGGGTGGCAAACAGAAATCTGGCAACTTCAATCGATGAGTTTCACAGAACAGGGGACCAGAGCCCACAGTCCTTTGTGATGTGGTTTTCTGCGTGAGCAGCCTGATTATTTTTTTTTCCTAGACTGGAGGAAGAGGAGATGGTGATGTTTCTGCACTACAGACAGTCCCTAATGCTAGTATCAGCCCCCAGAAAGGCCAGGTGACTACCTGAACTAGTTGTTTTGGGAGTTTGCTTTGGAAAGGTATTGGAGAATGGCTTGGGAAGGAAGAACTACAAGAGGAGGACCCTGAACCACACTGGGTAAGTGTTACCTGCCACATTCATTCTCCTGTTTGCTGCTGTTACTGCAGGGAAACTGCAGCATGCAAAGAAGGGATACCTGTGCCACAACCCATACAATTACTTGTAGCGAGAGGTGGTTAGTTTTAACTAGAGGAGCTCACAGTTACATTCCCTTGCCTGCTACCATGTGATCCAAATAAATTTTGCACAGTGCAAGAAAAATGAAAGTCTTAGTGAGTGTATGCTGAAATTTAAAAAAGAAAAACAGGATCAGAGCTAAGGTGAGAATGTTAGAATTGTAAAAACTTGTTTCAGCATAACTGTTCTCCTTGTAACTCTGGCATACTAATGACAGAGTTACACGTGAATTAGCTGATCCACATATTGCATCAGACAATCTGGACTATAAATCTTGTGTCTGTTTTATGGAGGAAAATCCCTCAAGAATGGCAGTACTTGTTCTCCTGGTGTTGTACATTTGCATTCTATTACTCAAAGATGCGATTATAAGGTTTTGATTAATTAAGGGATCACAGTACAGTACAAAAAGTAAGGTCATGGGCAAGTATTTTTTCAGTACTTCAGTGTGTTTCTTCAAAGAAAAAAAAAGGAAAAAAACAGAACTGAAACAATCACTGAATGCATAAACTTACAATTCCATTCTGTACGCTGAAGCCCAGCTGGTATTTTAAGTCTGGCCGTTTTATGAGGACAGTAGTAACAGGAGGACAGCTGACGATGTTCAGTTTGACTTGTGTCTGATTCTTGAGACCCTGTAACATAGTCCAAAAGTTAATATTTCTGAAATGGATCTTAATTTGCACTTTCATTAGTCATTTCCTAATTGCAAGAGTGTAAAACAGCTGATTTAAGAAAGAACAGCTAGAGTTAATAGAAATCTGTTGTTAACTTAGAGATATGTATCTCCTTCGTAAGTTGTTTGGCCCAACAAAAGGTACCAAAATTTTGCCTTTAATTACTATAGAAACTTAAGAAAGTTTCAAGAAAAACTGAAACTGACCACTGCTTGCCCTTTAGCAGCATCTAGCTAATTAATCTCCTCCTGCTGCTGCTGCTCTTGGTAAATCTGTACAGACGTTAGATTTCATCTCGGTGATTAAAGATAATATATTCTGATATTCCATAATGTCTGGGGAGTCTTCATAAACTCACTTGATCTATCCTGTGCTCTACCAGCCTCCATCCATTTCATCTACAAGGAGCCCAAAGCAGCATAATAGGTTTTAATCCTCAGATTTTAATTTAGAGGCTGTGGGGAAGCCTGTAACTGTGAAGATAGCTAAGTAACTTAATTTAGGCAGATTTTTCATACGTGGCCTCGTTTGTTATAGTTCAGCAACAAAGCTGCAGTCAAATTCTCCAGCCCTAAATTTCTGTACATTATCACCCTTGAATCTCTAATTCTACTTTTGTTAATGACAGATTCCTTCTCCCCTCCCCCCTCCCAGTAATATGAAAAATTGTATCTGCTGGAAGTCTACAGGGTTGCTTGTCAGAATATTATATCTCTGTGGTCTTACAATCTACAACATGTAGTTGTAAGTTTCAGGTACCTTTATGATCCCTTGGCATGTTGCAAGAGGTAGACCAACTAAGCTGGTTCCATTAATGGACATAATTTGGTCTCCAATACTTAGTTTTCCTGAACGGGCTGCAGGGCCTCCATTCATCATGTTAGCCAGGATAACAGTGGGTAGAATGGATCCCCATCCAGATTCCACAATCACTACCCCAAGAATTTCTCCCTTCTGTTTTTCTAGCTGGAGCTGCAATAAAAAATAAAAAATTTAAAAAATCCACACCACATTTTTTGCTTTGATTTATCTTCAATTTGAGCACTAGCATATCAGTTGTTCCTGAATAACACCTACAAATTACAAAAATAATTCTGTTCTTTGCCATCAGGTAGTAGCATGACTTCAAAAACGCTTAAAACTGACTAACACATACTTTTCAGGGGTATCCTGCACTTGTTTGTTGAAGGTTGTATAGGTCCTTATAATAAGCAAAAACCTAACACATTGGTTAACTCTATAGATCTAGTGAATGAATGCAAAAGAAGTATTTATCCTTGGAGCCTGGAAGCTAGGGGAGGCTGTAACATTTTGTGGCTAAGGCAATGCCTGGTACACAGGCTTGAGTTGAGCTCTGCTTCTGCAATCACTACTCTTGATCTCAGGATTTGTCTTATTTTCAGGCAAGGATCTCTTGATTATTACTGTTGTTACTATTATTATTAACACTTTTTAATGTACTTGTGCCTAGCATGTTAATCTAAGATCCCTGATGTGCTGATATAATGCAAATGACTACTCCTCAAATATGGTGATGTTAACTGTTCAGTAATCATAGCGTATCTAACTTTTACAGAAGGGGAGTAAGAGTTTAAATAAAGAATATACTCTTTAACAAAATACTGGGAATTATTTTCTTTCAAATGTGGAAGGACAGGGACATCCATACTTAGGGGAATCACGAAGGCCAGCTGACTTTTGTTGAAGCTGTCTGTAAAGGCTTTGAGCCAACCAGTATGCCCCAATTCTGTCATTGTTCCAATATTCATAAACCAATTGGAAACAAAGGTGCCAGAAAAATAATGACTTTTCTAATCACTTTGAAATGTGACATATTTGTATTTTTCTGTTCCAATTCCAAGTTAAATTAAGATTTGTTCAAGTGAACGTTCCCTTGTTTGCTATAAGAGAAATACTTTGTCATGCTTGTATGCATATGAAAACACTCTTTTGATATCTAGTGACTGCAGACATGTAAAACTACACATCAAATCATAACTTTTCTCTCTGCAGGTATAGGTGAATACACATGCTGCACAAAAGAACCTGTAATGCTACAAAAAAAGTAGTATAAGTAGGAAAGCTGTGACTGGAGGATTAAGAAATTTGCAGTTCATCTCAAAGTATTGCTTTAGGACTCAGCATAGAAACTCTGACCTTTGGAACATGGGCCAAATCCCAGTCACACTGCAGCAATACAAGACAAAGCAGAATCTGGTTTGGAATGCTTGGTGTTATGGTGACTTTGGTATGAAATGTAAAATGTGAAACATATGGCTGTTGTACAGAAAGAATCCACTACACCCAAAATCAAATTTAAATAGTTACACTTATGTAATTTGGAGCACTTAGGGGAAATTCTTGCATTTCCATGCATTATGTGTGGAATTCCATTTCACATGGCAGTTTTGCTGGTGTTCTTGAGAAACTGGCCTGCTCAGTGCATCCTGGATGCATGGTCTTTGTATCTTTTAAGTAAGAAATCACTTACAACATGCATTAAAATAGATTGTCATTCCTTTCTGTATCAGTACATTGGTAAAGCATAAAAACACCTTACATTGTGTACTGTGAATAGCACAGAGCTTATCTATGTCACATGTGAATGTATTTTATTACTGTTTTGATCAATGGAAGCAGAAAAAGCCTGAAAATGAAGAGAAGAGATTCTAAACACTTATAAAGCTGCTTTTAGTAGCACAGTACTGATGAAGCAACACATCTTGAGACATAAAGTCATCCTTAAAATGCCAAAAGATATTTCCATGAGAATTATGTTCCTCTGAAATGAAATTCCAAAACTAATTTACCTCTTTGCAGTTTTCTGAATTGGAAAAGTGTATGAGATCATCATTGTACATCTCTTGGGTATTGATGATGTCACTGTATTCTTTCTGACTGAGATCTTCTGGGTTAATTCCATTGGCTCTTAAAAACTCTTGGTAAGCCACACTAAAAGCCTGACCAATTGACTGAGCTATCAGCTGTGCCTAGAATGTAGAACAAAACACAGCTCAGAAAAAGGACTGATAAACAGTTTTCCACTGAAACCATAAGAAACAAGAGAGAGATTGGATTTTAACACAGAGTCATAATAAAGGATCCTGCAAAGTTGTTATGTTAGCGTGGATATAAGGTCACTTTAAAGTCAGTTTTACAGAAAGAATCCATTACAACCAAAATCAGTTCTTCCCACCCCCTTGCATCCTGCCTATGTGTTATCTGGCTGCGGTTGTGCCCACTGCAGAGAAAAAGGACGGCTCTCCCTTCCCTAGGTGCTCAGGGGAGCCTGCTCCCCACACCTCCTCCTCCTCCTCATCCTGCAGGTTTTTATATCGTGCATTGGAAGGGGTTGTCCAGGGCAGTGGTGGAGTCCCAATCCCTGGAGGGATTGAAGAGTTGTGTAGACATAGTGCTGAGGGACATGGGTTAGTCGGGGACTTGTCAGTGCGAGGTTCATGATTGGACTCGATGATCTTAAAGGTCTTTTCCAATCGAGGCGATTCTGTGATTCTGAAACTGTAAACTCCATTTAAAAACCCTGCTGATCTCCTTTCATCAGTATGTTGCAGTAGCAAGCAGCCATATGCTATTTATGTACTCGTTCCAGTAAACACTGGAGAGTACTGGCTTTGTACCAATATGGAACAGAGCTTACAGAAAAGACTGTCACAAACTCAGCTTCTGATCCCAGTATATTTGCAGGAGCGGCAAGATAACGGATGCTCTGCTAGCACACGCCTTCACAGATATGAATGCGCTGATGATTTTGGTTGTCATGTCACCTGCTGCTTCTCCACCTTGGTTTTATAGGACTGAAAAAACTGCTTCAACAAAACCATCTGCTCTCCTGTTACTGCCACAATACCTGTCCCATATTCCCAGCAAACCAGTAATAGCCCTACTTACCCACTGTACATCTACAACAGCTATTCCCATTAACACCTTGACTAGCAATGTCAGGGATGCGTTCAAGAATGCAGCCAGAGCCGTGATTTGTGCTTGTTAATGTTAAGAACAGCTCTTCAAAATCCTCTGTGTCTTTATGAATTTTTGGATCACTAAATGTGCATGCATTTTACTACAGTACACAAAAAAGGTGACTTCCCATTACAGTGGGCTGTGTTGTGAGTACAATTAATGAAACATTACAGTGCCTGGTATTTGGATGTGTCAGAAATAGAGATTAGGAAGAAATCTACAGAAACCTACAATGATAATGATTAAACTAACAACTTTGCACATTCAGCCCACTGCAAAAGCCAACGAATTAAAGAATTATTGAACAGCAGTAAAATTTACTTTCTTGTTCCACTAGATGGCCCTGAAACACAAGAGAAACAGAGGTAGCGATAAGTAGTAGTCAACCTCCCCACACTTCAATTTTTAAAAATTTTCCTATTCTCAGTTTACTGCAGCTTACAGGAGAACGCCACGTTGAGTTTCATATATTTGTGGTTTTCAGGTACTGTGTTCTGTCATTAGGGAATATGAGTCACTCCCAATGATCTGAGGAGGAGTTAATTCCGTCTTACAACATAATTCCTAAAAATATTACTAATCAAACCTATAAAAGTATTCTGGAAATGCAACACACTTCTTAGACAGTAGGTACAAGCCAAAGGCATTATGAATACATAGGGTATTCTGGACAACGTAGTAAAGCTAAGTCTTCTTGCAGTCTACTGATCAGATACAGAGTGTTTTCTTTGATGCTAAAAGGTGGTTTTCTTATTTAATTGTGCTGCAGTACACAAAAGCACCAATCTGCTTGACAGGAAAATGATTTTAGAAAATCAAGGACATAATTAGCCTAGCCAGTCACGAATCCTTCCTCCATCTTTTACAACATCTTTTTAAATCTTATCAATATACCAAGAGGTTTGTAGCAGTATGTTAGTACAGAGATCATCAAGAATGTTTTTACATTGTTCCATTATTAAAGATTATCACCAGCCCTTATTGACTTCTTTTTTCTATCTTTAGTGCCATTGCTTTCTCTGCAGTCCTTTGATTTTGCCTCCATTCTGCATTCTCAAAACAAACATGTCTAGATGTCATATTCTATTACTGATAGTAACAGCCAGTTCCCGCATCTTAATTTCATTTATATCTCCAAGTTTTTATGAATGTTAATGAAAGTCTTCAGCTTTACATACAACTTTGAGAAAATGTAATTAAGTTGCTTGAAAAGGTCACCCCAGCAAAGCAGTGGCAGAGCTGAGACACTGGGTCTGAGAACGATCCCAGTCTAGTACTCTAACCTTTAGACAATACCATTTCTCTTTAATGGCTTTAAAATAATGAAAAATACTGCTTAGCTCAAAAAATATGCAAGCTGTGAGTTATGACTGTCTGAATGGAAGAACTCAATTCTTTTATAATTGGTATGACAGAAATTATATTTAAAGCTGTTCCTGTATAATGACGGTCAGGAATGTTTAGTACTGTCCATTACTAATACTGGTATCTCAACTGTCAAGTTAGAAATAGATAACAAATTTTGATTTTTCTGTTTTACTAGCTTGGTATTTTTTTACAGAATGTTTTAGGTTGAAGTCCCCTGGTCTGCCACTTCAGACACAAATATCTATTTTGCTACAAAAGCAGTCCTGGATGTACAGTAGCAAGGTTATCTTTTGCCCCAAGAGGTAAGGGCACGGTGCGCCAGCACTTTTCAGAGGGGTGAAACAGGATGCAGCAGAGATGTACAGAACTCTTTTGCAAGCACTACTTCTGCAGTCCTATTTTGAGAATGGCTCTGAGTTCTTTCATCTCTTGGTATTTCAGATGCAAGTGAAAATCAGAACCTAAATTCTGAAGTGGTCTCTCCCTTTTTAAACAGAATTTTAACAAAAAGTGGCTTAGGGCTAATGTGGCATTGGACAGGAGGTTCCGCTTAAACTTGAGAAAAAACTACTTTACAGTGAGGGTGACAGAGCACTGGAACAGGCTGCCCAGGGGGGTTGTGGAGTCTCCTTCTCTGGAGACATTCAAGACCCGCCTGGATGCCTTCCTGTGTAATTTCGTTTAGGTTCCTGCTCCGGCAGGGGGATTGGACTAGATGATCTTTCGAGGTCCCTTCCAATCCCCAACATTCTGTGATTCTGTGATCTTGTGGCATAAAATGACTGCAATTATGCTTTCTTTTGTATAGATGTTCTGAGAGAGTAGCGAGTGAGTTTTTCCTAACGTTTTACTTAAGAATTGCTGAACCCTTCTGGCCTTGAAGAATTGCTATACATAGAGAGAACGAAACTTTCTTGGCTCTATTACATTATATTAAAATTGTAATTAGTAATATTTGCTAGGGATGAAAAAAGAGAATTGAAAAATAAACAGCTGAATGTATTCTTAAACATCAAAGGATCAAGTCGCATGTTTTGAGAGTACGTATACCAACTACAGGTAAGTAAGCCACAAGGGAATACGGCCCACCAAGTTGGTAGATGGTCTCAACAATTTGGCTTCAGTTTGAAAGAGGTCCAGAATGGTTCCACCTCATTGCCAAGTGTCTGGAGGCTTATGTGTGTCATTATGTGCCAACCTGC
>NW_010295038.1:47277-53421 GCF_000700745.2 Antrostomus carolinensis
TTAATTTGATATTTCATAAAGTAATTTTGGCCATGAATGGACATTGACTTCCAGACAACTCCAAATAAGTAGCATTTAGGGAAGCAGTGTTGAAAGAACACAAATGCTTCTATAACACGAAGCAAAGAGTGGATATTTTGGGACTGAGAAAGAGACATGAATTTGTGGAGACAGAAAAGAGATATGAATATGGGCAAACAGCTTACTAATGTTGCCACAGATTACCTGTAACTTCAATCACAAAAGATTACTGACAACAAAAATTAATTCAAAAAATTAGATGTGATTTCAGAGATTCTCTAAATAGCGTACGTTCTTTAAATAAATTTAATTCCATTTACTTACATCCTCTGATTCAAAGACATGGCATATCATTTTGTACTGCTTTTTTCCTTCCTGGGCACCAGGTGTTGTTTCAATACAGTCTTGAGAGGCTGATCTTGGCATACGGCGGCGTGCCATTAAAACCACAATGTTACCAATATCGGCGATATATGAGATTGTGCGCAGCGCATGATCCATCATTGTTTCCTATGGAAAACAAAGGCAAATACAGTCATTCTTCTTGCCTGCTGTTATTCTACAAATGCGGCATCTTCCTTCTCCTTGATGGTTTATTGCTTGAGAATGACAAAAGCTACAGACGTACTTTCTGTGGGCCCAGATCTGACGTTGTCTATGCACAGACTCCCAACTGGAGGCACAGTGGCTTTAATGGAAGTGCTGCCTGAGCAAATACAACATGGTTTTACTGTAGAGCAATAATGAAGATCTATACTGATGTTTTATAAATATTTCCATGCTGTTGGAAAATTATGTTTCCCTATTGTATTGGTTTTGCTGAATGAAGCAGATGCATTTCACAGTGACAGAACAAGTTTTAGGGAAGTTGTACGTATATGAGAAAATGTTACAATTTCCTATTTTTTTTTTTAAATCATGTCCTGTAATAGCAATAAGGTAACATTTTCTCATCACATCATTTTCACATCAAAGCGATACTTTCTTTGCAAAGAGCTATGAAGGCAGTTACTTCATGTTCTCTGTAGGCAGAATTTTTAACACTTTTTTCTGGTTACAAATGTATCTCAGATTGGTTTGGAGGGAACTGGTCAAGCATATAGGCTCACAGTCATGATCCTATTCCACTCAATGTCATTAGGCTGCCAGTTCGGTTGTGCTGGGAGAACTTGACTCAGAAGAGCCATTGCCTGTGAGAATGATTTTAAGTGGAACTTGTCCAAGCTTCATCCTGATGAACATTTCTTACGTAAGAACACCATGAAGAGTACTAAATATAGAAAGTCTTGAAAATTCCTGCCTCTTAACTCAAATCCCTGAGCTCTGCATCCTTTTAATTACCGTAGCCTTTTAAACTCTCATTTTACTTTCTGCTATTAGCAGGGAAATCCCAACTTACTACTTCCAAATGTTTTTCTCACTGGAATAGATAATTATTCAGTGGCTCTGATTAAGTATTGAATTGCCTTGGACAAAACAAAACTGAGTGCATATTTGTAGTCAGAGAAAGATATGTTGTCACTACACTTGTTTTATTTCAGATATTACTATTTTCTCTTTTGTTTCCGTCTCTATTTCATTATTATGTCAATTGTTTCTTATATAAAAGAGCGATGAGGTCCCAGAAGGAAGAACCTTCAAGGACGTTTTATAACAGTTTTTGTGCACCACTAAGTATGAACTTGTAGTACAAGTTTTATTATTTCTGAACTCAGCATTAAGTATGAATAAATTAAGGTGTCTGAACAGCGAGAAGTCTCATTTTCATTGAAAGGTTTCTATATGTAAAATAATGTTATTTTAATAAAACAATGTATGTGACATTGCTACAGTGATAGTTTCAAAGGATTTTAATATATTTAAGGACTGCAAAGACAAACAGCGTAATACACTTGTTTGCACAAATGTTTTAGACACTTATCTATACCTTTGTACAGGTTTTATTCAAGATACTGTATAAGCAACCTGACTTCTCCTTTATTTTTTTTTAAATAAAAATAAAAAGCCATAACTTTTCTAAGTTCCCAGAAAGGTGTGTTGCTGTGGAGGATGTTCCATAATGCTAAGAACCTTTTAGGTTTAAAATGAGAGTTTTAGGAAGGCTCCTGCAATCAAGTAATCTGATTGTACTTCTTTTAAGTGCCTTGAAAAAAATCACTATTACTGAAGTCTGTGTGTAATTATGGAAGAAGATAAATTGCCAAGGAAAAAAGGTAATATGTTAGTAACGCTTATCTGGCAGATATTTTGACAATTTTGACAAGTATTAGAAAAAGCCTCCTAGCTATAAGGACCCATAGAAGCCATAAACCAGTATTTTAAAGCAGTGGCGATATTCCTGAGGAGATATTCAATGACTGTATGTTGCTCTTCGCTGTGTGACCGTGCTGCCCCTCCTCACCACGCTACTGCCCCCATATCACCGTCTGCCTTGAGGTGCTCGTCCCTGTACTTGGAGCAGTCAGCCTTTGCTCCTTCTCAGTTTGAAATTAAGCCAGACTGCTCTGCCTTCATGTGAGTAAAATGCCTGTCCCCTGTTAACAACAGTCAGACGATGTGTGCACTTCTTGTGTGACAAAGAGGAGAGTGCAGGAGGCTGGTGTGCTGTACTGAATCCAATCTGTTGCTATTGGTTGAACGTCGTTGTTCTAAGGCAAAAAAAAAAAAGTCCAAATCCTATTTTTATGGGACATTTCAAATCTGAGCTTTACAGGTTTCTTAAACTGGATGCTGCTTTCTTTAAAACTTTATGCTAAGTACTTATTTTAATTAAGATAAAGCTTTCTATTGAAACAAAGATCAAGAAAGTGCCTCCAAACCATGCTTTGTTAGCTTTGTTTTCTATAATTTCTTTATATATTTTGCCATTGTAGCGATGAACTGTTCTCTTCTTTAAGAAACAGAAAGGGTCTATGTGAAAATTCCTTATTGCTAGGGTCACTGGTCAGTTTGGAGAGTTTGTTCCAGACTTGTATTTATTGCTCATACTGGAAACAACCAGAAGCATAATAGTTTTATTGATCAAACTAGCTGTGGATGTGCCCTTCTCCTGCCCTGCTCCCCTCAACCCGAACAGCTAAAAACATCCACCAAATTCTGACGGAATTGGAATAAAAAAATACTAATTATTGAATCAATTTGTTTTGCTTTACTTTGTGATCTCTGTTAGTTTTAAGTCAGTAAATTGCTTTCTGGTGTCTAAAATATCTTTGGTTCTTGGCCAAGACTGTGGTAGTTGTCCCTGCTGCTTTTGGTGTCTGCTTGGATATATATGTGGATGCTTCTAATGTGAAGAAAGAAAAATCGACTACAGGTTTGGTGTTTGTTTTGGGTTTTTTTAAAAACTGTCTTAGTTGCAAAAGGACTTTTGTTTTCCTTCTTTTTTCTTTTTTTTTTTTTTAATTATTTGCTAGTGGCTCGTGATATGTATCAGAATACCCCACTGCGCAGCATGCGGTCAGTTTTCATCTAACTTAATCATACTAGATGACTGAAGTGCCCTCCTTGCTGTGTCTGTAATGGCAAGGTTTCCCTTGATATCTCAAAAAAGCCTATAATGTGGTATGAGATAATACACAATTTAATCATTTATATAAGCAGCAGCACCCTTTATATAAAAAGCTAGGTATTACTTTTCCAGTTGAACAAATCTCTAAGACCTAAGAGGGAAAGATTGTTCCTCAAGTCAACAAGAGTAATTATTTTAAGAATTTCAGTACAATTGTGTCCTGGTTTTTGCTAGGATAGGGTTAATTTTCTTCTTAGTAACTAGAAAGCACTGTGGTTTGGCTTCAGTGAGGACTGTTATGGGAACAATGTTGATGACTACAAGGAAACTGTGCTTGGGCAGCTTCCAAGAACAGACATGGGTGTGAAGGGAAAGGGAGGGATTCTCTCTTATTATTTTAATTTTATTTTTACTCTAATTATTAAAGTGTTCTTATCTCAACCTACAAGTCTCCTTACCTTTACCCCTCACAATTCTCTCCCCGATTCCCTGGGTGAGGGAGGAAGGGGGTGGGGGAGGCTGCAAGTGGCTGTGTCTTGTTTGGCTGCCAGCTGAGTTAAACTATCACAAATTGACACAGAGAGAAAAATATAAATAATCATTGTTTCTTAAAATCACCTGTCTGAAGAGAATTACTACCCATAAAATTACTGTAATGATTCTTCTCGGGCTTGAAATAAAATGTTCTATGCTTATCCCTGAACTATGAAAAGTGATGATGGTTAAGAGATGGTTTGGGGGGGTGTCTCTAAGGGTTGCAAGGGCTCAGTAGGATTTTCAGCACTTCTCTCAGTGTGGAAAAATGTTTTATAATGGACATCTCAGCAGGATCTTGGGAGCTCTGCAGAGATAATTGCTTTTCAGCAGTCTGCACGAAGTATTCTGCAAGGGTGTAATCATACATGTGGTGTGCACAAGAGTGAACAGACTGGGAAAATGAACGCATTTAATCACACCTGCCAAGAAAGTATTCCTGTCCTTATCATCACACAGAAGTTACTCAAAGGTTGGGGTTTTTTTGTATTTTCTCCTTGGAGGGGTGAAAGCAGTCATTCCCCCACTCCCTCCCACCTTTTTTCTGCCTAATGCAATTACTATTAGGAATGAGGTAAATATTATATAGTGACTGTAAACATGTCTTTACTTTTGACTTACTTGTGACTTGACATTTTCCTTTCTCAGGCTATATTCCATTCCACTCTACTTTCCATTACCATTATCTCATTTTCACCCTCTCTTTTCCTTTGTTACGTTCCCATTAATTCTTCCATCTCTGCTTCTCTATTCTTTCCCTCATCCCTTTTCTAGTCCCATCCATTCAACCCTTGTTATGCTTCTATTTGTGCTTAGATATTCAGCCCCTCTCTTGGCCTTTTTCAAAATCCCTGTTCTATCTTCTCCTGTCCAGATTCCCCTTTCCAGTCTCCCTTTCTTTCTAAGGAGCTCTTTAGAATCCCATTTGTTGTCCCTCCTGAAACCCAAAGAATACCTGAAGAGGGAAAACCTGAGCATTTTCCAAGCTTTCAAGCGATGTGTCCTGTGGGAGTGTGGATTAGACAGCCTAACGAGACAGGAGAGTTTATGGAACCAGTCATCTACCACAGGCCCCGTACACATGCATTTGTGACCTCTGTTATCTATCTTGATCGCTGCTACTTTCCCAGCTGCTTCACTCCCGGCTTAATAGAAGAAGATGGGAGAGGCTGCTGTGATATTTCTGCAGTTTTCACGTGCTAACCGCAAGCCCAGAAAGCTGCAGCAGCCAGGAAAGAACTGCTCTCATACGAAGCAGGCATGTGGCCAAACCCAAGGTTGAATCTACCACATATACTAAACTAGTGGTCAACTTGGGCTGAATGTATTCAGTAACTAAATGCATAAGCAACTAAGAAGTGGCAGGGGTGCCATTTCCTAGCATTGCTGAGGGCAACAAAATTACCAGAACTGGCTGTTCCAGTGTGGCAATACACCTCACTGGTGCTACTCGGCATTTTGAACCCTGCTGCGTGTCATTTTTTAACTGAGAATTTTACATTTTAAGTCAGCTGCTGCCTCATGTGAGCTATACAACACTACAGATGGATTAAAACATGGATGGCACACTGCAGAAATAAGTTTTATATAATTGATAAAGCCATGAAAGAACAGATTGTCTCTGCCAGCTGCCACCCCAGCTGAAATAGACCTATGGTAATTACACCAGTCAGGAAACTTTACTAGCACTGAAAAATATTACCAAGCCAAAAAGTGCAAAAGCTTATGAACAGCAATGCTAAAAAGTCACGGGAATAAGTCTCTTGTAGCTCTCTGAAAGACCCACTGAAAAAAAAAAAAAAGGCAAAAAAAAAAAAAGCAAGCAAAAAGCCCAGGGCAAACACGAGAGAGCTGGCCATTATAGCAATTTCCACTATTGCTATTTTCATGTAGTTGAACAGCTTATACTAGACACCATTCCTCATGGTGCATTGTGATTTATATCACTAGAAATCTCAGGGGAATCGGGAGAATAAGATAACAGTTACTTTGACAAAGTGGTTATGGTCTGCCTCAAAGGACTTTCTTTTTTATTTTTAAAAGGGTTGGTGTTCAGCTGAAATGCTTCACTACCTAAAGAA
>NW_010295038.1:53465-54223 GCF_000700745.2 Antrostomus carolinensis
CTTACCTATTTACTGCCATACATCCCAACTATAAACTGTAGCTGTTCACTTAGCAATAACTGTCTGTAGTCATTGTTACACCAATAATTACTAGCATTTTATTTTCTGCTAATACGAAAAGTAGTCATAAGCTTTAATAATACACTCTTTGGATGATGCATGTTTACCATGAGGTCAAAAAAAGGCTGAGCCATAACACATAGTGGTATTGGTGGTTATCATGGATGAAATGCAGTATCACGATGATTTATGGATGCCAAGATACAAGTTCAATAACCATTTCCTCTTTCCATCTTCCAAGTTGTTTATGAAAACAAAGAAATGCTTGTGAGTCTTCCTCTGTTCTTTATCTCTTTATATGTCAATGTATCAGAAATAAGTACACTCAGGAATTTTTTTAGCCTTCATGTATCTAGATCATATAATCTAGAAAATATTATGTGAGATAAAAGCCTTATTTAAGCCAATAAGTGATGTGTGCTGCTTCTGATCATGAACAAATATGTTCCCCATCACAAAAGAAAACAATCGATTTAACACTATTTACTTTTGACAAATCTGTGCTGACTCTTGCTCATCTCTACTCACAAACTGCCTACAAAGGGTTTGTTTGTTTTGATATCTTTCTGACAGTTAAACTTGCCTATAATCCTTGGTCTGTTCTGCTACTAAAAAGAAAAGACTAAATATTACCTTCATAAGTTCTGGAAGAGTATCATTGAAAGGGCAGCATCATAGAATCATAGAATCATAGAATG
>NW_010295039.1:0-14512 GCF_000700745.2 Antrostomus carolinensis
CCCTTCAGGTACTGGGAGGTGCTATAATAAATCCATCTCAGTGCTCAGTAACATAGGCAGTGCTGCCTTGTTGTGCTCCAGACTCCGGAGCTGTCACCTTTTTGGCATCCTTTTATCCATATCTTATTTATGGCTGGAAGTCAGAGCTACTTTTGTAAAAGAACCAGGCATGGTGTGTGTGGGACTTGGGCATGAGCCCCTTCAAAAGCCAGTGTGGCTGGATACAGAGTTCTGTGAAACAAAATTGAAATAGCACTTGTTGCCCTCTTGAAAGATGGAAGATGGCAAGTGGCCTGCACACTCTAGCTGATTGGTACTCAAGTGTCTATACTTGGTGTGTTTAAGCAACTGTCAGTTTTGATAGAGACCTTCCCCCTCAAATAGCTATGCTGGCTGAAGGAGATAGATTTAAAATAAATATGCTGTGCATAAAACAAATTAAAGCCTCTCTATATCCAAAAATCCATCATACACTGGAGGAGAAATGCAGTGTGAAGAGGAGTCCACGGTTACAGTGAGGAGAAGGGGGTTGGATCCAAGCTGGTCTGGAACACTTTGCCTAGTTTGCTAAAAAATTACTACCCAACTAGAGCTCTTGAGCAACAAAGTTGTTTCCAAGACTGGTTGCATAACTTTGTTCCAAAATGAACTTGTTTCATCCCACTTCTGGTTTTCTTTGTACCTCTGCTCTGTGTTTGGAGTGGGCTAATAAATTTACACAGTTACAACAATGTTAGCCCGGTTGCTGCTCTGTAGCATCCCAAGTTTTCTCTCTCCTCTCTTACTCTCAGTCCCTTGAGCATCCACCCTGCACCAGAAGATTGTTACCTTAACTAATTACATGAATGGCAGAGCTGTGCTATGGGCTAGCCTCAAAACAGCAGACAAACCACAAAAAGCTTTTTAAAAAGCATCAACTTAGGAGCCTGAAGTCTAAAGAGCTAATAGAATGGCAGCCTGTAGCTGAAGGTGGTGGGGAGTGCAGGGTGTCTATTTTTGGTTTTACACTTGCACTGTAAGAAAAATGCTGTGTTTTATCTGTCATATGATTGTGATGCTCAAATGTTCCAGGAGCTGGATAAATTTTAGCTCAGTAAATGTTAATAATATTTATTGTATTAGTAATGGCTATATTGTGTTTTCTCTTAGATCATTAATAGCAATTAGGATGTGAATTTAAAACAAAATACAAAGATGTGCAGTTGTGCATTTCCTTGTTTACAAGGACTGACGTGACATTGGCAGCAGCTTAGAAGATCCCATCTGTACAAAGTGACTTTGGTGATTAACTGACTGTCTGCATTTGACAGTTGCTGCAAGCCTCCTTCTTCCTTCAACCTGGAGCAGAAATACTGTGGGTTGTTTTGGGTTTTTGGGGTTTTTTTTTAAAAATAAATTGATGCTCAACCAACTGGTTCTGTCATTTGTAGGATCAGCGATGACATGAAGCTGACTGACCTGGAACTGGTCAGGCTGGCAAACAATATTCAAGAGTTGCTTTATAATGCCTCTGATATCTGCCATGATCGTTCAGTCAAATTCCTCATGGCAAGAGCAAAGGTAAGGAGCTTGGGTCAGACTGCTGTTGGTGTCTCATCCTTAAGGAGAATTTACTCCCAAGTTACTGGTTTAATGAGTGAGAGTTCTGAAATGACATTCTCAATCATAGAATCATAGAATCATAGAATGGTTTGGATTGGAAGGGACCTTAAAGATCATCTAGTTCCAATCCCCCCGCCTTCAGCAGGGACACCTTCCACTAGATCAGGTTGCTCAAAGCCTATTTAATCGAAATTAAATAACTGTTCCTGCTGCCACAGGAGCTTGGTGTGAATGCCCAGAGTATTGATATATCATGTCATTGTAAAGCAATGTGGGTTTCTGCTACTTTCTTTTTTTTGTCTTTTTAATATTCTGACTTGCTGTCTTTGAAGCTCCATGCAGAGAATGCACATCTATGACAAGGTAGTTGCTTGCACTGCAATCTGCCTTTTCTGTCCCGTGTAGGGTTAAATAACATGCTTCTTAAAATACTAGTAGCCCTCAGGCACGCTGACGAGTTATTTCCTTACATCTCTGAATTTTTTTTGTGGTGTCATGTCTCCTTATGATGTTTTTCTTTGCATCTAGGATGGCTTCCTAGAGAAGCTGAATTCCAACGAGTTTGTTGCTCTTTCTCGTTTGATGGAAGGCTTTATCTTGGATACTGAGCAGATCTGTGGCAGGAAAAGCACATCCTTGCGAGGAGCACTTCAGAGTCAAGCCAATAGATTTGTGAATAGGTTCCATGAGGAGCGGAAGACCAAACTAAGGTATCTCTGGGTAGAAGATCTTTGTGTTCTTACATGAATAATTTTATCAATCACGTGCCAGCCAAACACAGTCTTTTGTTGCCTAGAACACTAGTAAACCAGTTGTACTGAAGAGCAGGAGGTGAAAAAACTGTATTAAAACCCAATTATTTTCAATTGGTTTAGACTTTTACTGTTTTCATAACTTAAATAAGGACAGTAGAAGCTACAGGAAGTACTCAAGGCTGACATTAAAGGGCAGGATTGCTCTGGCTCACAGGCTTACGTGTCTTATCATAGAATCATAGAATCACAGAATGGTTTGGATTGGAAGGGACTTTAAAGCTCATCCAGTTCCAACCCCCCTGCCAGCAGCAGGGACACCTTCCACTAGACCAGGTTGCTCAAAGCCTCATCCAGCCTGGCTTTCAACACTTCCAGGGAGGGGGCAGCCACAACTTCCTTGGGCAACCTGGGCCAGTGTCTGACCACTCTCACAGTGAAGAACTTCTTCCTAATATCTAATCTAAACCTCCCCTCTTTCAGCTTAAACCCATTTCCCCTTGTTTTGTCATTAGCTGTCCTTATGAAAAGTCCCCCCTCAGCTTTCTTGTAGCCCCTTCAGGTACTGGGAGGTGCTATAAGATCTCCCTGGAGCCTTCTCTTCTCCAGGCTGAACAGCCCCAACTCTCTCAGCCTGTCCTCACAGGAGAGGTGCTCCAGCCCTCGGATCATCCTGGTGGCCCTCCTCAGGAGGTCTTCAGGATCATTCACTTCCAACTGTTTTTGTGTTGTTTGTTTTTTTTAATCACAAACAAAAAACAAACCCCAAACAAACAAACAAAACACCCCAACCCAAAAAAACCTCCAACAAAACCAACAATTAAAAAACAAAAACCAAACCATTTGAGGGACAGCCTTCCCTGTAACATACATCAAGTCTTTCTGCTCTCTTCCATCAAAAGCTCTTAAAATTCCAGTATTTTCACATTACTTCAAGTGATCATAAGGGTCTTTATTGCCTAGTGTAGTCTTTTGTCCTCTGTGATAGAACAAACAAGTGGTGAGATCTCTAGGCCATCACTGTGTTTTTCTGTTTTGCTACTGCCAATTGTCGGACACCTCATTCTAATGAAGATGAATAACGTAACATTTTGGGCCGCTGGCTTGTTAAAAATTACTGTAGTTTGGATTCCACAACCTTACAGGCAGGAGAAGCATCAAGACAAGGTATTTAATTTCTCAACTTCCTCTCTTTTGTGTTTATAACTAGCCTACTGTTGGACAATGAACGCTGGAAGCAAGCTGAAGTTCCTGCCGAGTTTCAGGATCTTGTCGATTCGGTGTCAGATGGCAGAATTTCTCTCCCTGAAAAAAAACCAGCAGGTGTGTATCTTGCAGTTCCACTGTTAAGTGAATTTATCATCAACAAATGTTGCTATTGAATGTTGATGGACATATTCTGATGTCACTCTTGATCTGATTTGATACCTATTTTCCTTTTTTTTTTTCCTTCATTTTTTTCTTTTTTATGTTACTTGTGTTGAAAATTCTTGTGCTGACCCTTAAAGATTTTTTTGTTTGTTTTGAAAACCCATTTAAGTGTTAGCACAAGGAGGGAGCTGGTTTTTTTATACAAGTATTCCCAGTGCAGAGACTTTACAGTCTTTGCCCAAATTCAGTCTTTCCCCAAAATGTACCACTGAAGTGTTGCAAGGGACCGAGGAGCACGTGTGTGTGCTCAGCCCACATTTGTGTTAAACAAAGCTTGCTCCTTCCCACTACTTCATCTGCCCGTTGTTCACATGAAGTAGTGCTACGTGGCTGCTCATGGAAGTGAAAACTCATGTACACTCAATTATTTACCTTGCCACAGAAACCTTATTTGACCTCAGACATGTCACTTGTTTCTCCTCATGTCCCATTTCCCACTGTGCAAAATTGAAATGCATAATGTGTTCTTTCCTCGTGGGGATACTTGTCCAGTATTGTAGTGAGGAATTGTGTGAGCAGCTAAAAGAGGAGGAAAATATACATAGAGGGGAATGAAAATGGCCATAGATGTGAAGGAAGAAAATACAGTAATGTCATGATGGAGAAACTGTGATCTCCCACAAGGAATATAACAGATACAGAGAGCGTGTTAGGCAATAATCACTCCAGTTATGGAACACAACACCAAAATATACTCATCAACCATTGCTCTTAAATCAGCTTTTGCAACTCCCTTCAAGAAGATAGAAAACTGGTGGCATCAAATGTAGCATGCAAAACTGCATCAGTAAGAGCTTCTACGATGAAGCCAAAGGAAGAAGTGCTTTAAAGCTAAAATATTAATATACACAGCAAATCATTTGAGAATGTACAGTAGAAAACCTAGTGACTCTGTGTCTTTTCTTTTTCTAGTTGTAGCCTGTTGTATTTGAAGTTTCTAAGTCCATAATGACTGTGGGACTTTGGGGGATTTTTGATCTAAAACCCCAGCAGATAATGAAGTAACTTTACAGGTCGTTATAATTATGATGGGTGAACAACTATATAATAAATATTGTAAAAGAGAGCAGTGCTCCAAAGATTGATTATGGTTTTTTTCAGGCCTTAACAATTGAACACTAAGTTTTTTTTTAAACTTGCATTATTTTTTTTACTTGTTTTTAGTTCAACTCATCCCTTTTCCTTTCTTGCTAAAATGTCTAGCTACTGAAGAAAGAAAGCCAACTGAATTTCTTATTGTTGAAGGACAAAAATATGCAACTGTTGGGTAAGGTGCACACTTTTCTCTTAGCAGTGGGTTAGTTGGCAAGAATGTTTGAGTAGAACTGTGATGAATACTAACAGCTTTAACAATCTTATTTAAATAAAAACCCCTCTCCTTCCACAGACTAGTTTATCTTTAGTTCCCAAACAGTTATAAAACGTTGCAAGCTTTTCTGTACATTAAAATGCTGTTTCTTCTCTGAGTGTCTAGGCTGAAATTTATGGTTTCATTTGAATATCATTGGGGTTTTCTATGATTGTTTCATGAAAGCACATAGGCATGAAAATGCAGGTTTGTCTTCGTAGCACACTGTTGTTATTTCTTGCAATATAGGTTATCTCTGGTAAAATCACAGAATCATAGATTTGGGTTGAAAGGGACCTTAAAGACCATCTAGTCCCACCCCCTGCAGTGAGGAGGGACATCTTCAACCACATCAGGTTGCTCAAAGCCCCGTCCAACCTGACCTTGAATGTTTCCAGGGATGGGGCTTCTACCACCTCTCTGGGCAACCTGGGCCAGGGTTTCACCAACCTCAGTGTGAAAAACTTTCTTCCTTTTATCTAGTCTGAATCTGTCCTCTTTTAGTTTAAAACTAATTCCCCTTGTCCCATCACTACAGGCCCTGCTAAAAGGTCTGTCCCCATCTTTCTCACAGGCCCCCTTCAAGTATTGAAAGGTGCAATAAGATCTCCCTGGAGCCTTCTCTTCTTCAGGCTGAACAGCCCTAAAATACATGAGTCCACTACTGAATGGTTGCTTATCTTATTCAGAATAAATTCTGTGCTATCTTAGAAGCTACATATGCTATTTCTTGGTATTCTGATTGCTTTTTGGTAGCTACATAAAGCTGGTTTTATCAAAGACATTTTAAAATACATGATACTCACACACTTCTTTCATTTAAAAGCATGCTGTGTTTCCAAAGCCTGGGATGCTTAAGTATTAAATATGCATGAGAGTATTTTTGGGTAGGGAGTAAAACCTGGAGATCTCACTCCCCAGAGTCCTAACATCAATTTACCCCAAACTTAAAAGTTCCAATTTACATCATGTCTTTGACCAGCTGTCATTTTAGGAGTTGCTTCATGATGATGTGTCATTGTTCAATTAGAAACAGAAGCTGATGCCTCAGAACTACTGTGCCTGCTGGCTGATATCACTGCAAAAGAGCATTTCAGGTCGAGTAAGAGCACTTCGACATGCTTTATAGGATAAAATTTGCTTAATAGATGATGTGTTTGATAATCCATCTCTACTCATTTGAAACTTGCTACGTTTAGCTCTGTGAAGCAATTATCAGCTTCATGTTGGCACAAATACTTGTTTCAGTTCTGCAAACTTCTACATACAGTTTCACTGAATTTAATTTAAATGCATTCACGAAAAAAAAAGCCTAGGTGTTATAGAATCACAGAATGGTTTGGGTTGGAAGGGACCTTAAAGCTCATCCAGTCCCAACGCCCCTGCCAGCAGCAGGGACACCTTCCACTAGACCAGGTTGCTCAAAGCCTCATCCAGCCTGGCCTTGAACACTTCCAGGGAGGAGCAGCCACAGCTTCTCTGGGCAACCTGTTCCAGTGTCTGACCACCCTCACAGTGAAGAATTTCTTCCTAATATCTCATCTAAACCTCCCCTCTTTCAGCTTAAACCCATTTCCCCTTGTTTTGTCATTAACTGCCCTTATGAAAAGTCCTTCCCCAGCTTTCTTGTAGGCCACTATAAGATCTCCTCGGAGCCTTCTCTTCTCCCCAGAGATTCTCCAGGTGTTTATTTTCAGTTGATTGTTCATCATCTTTCTGCACTCTACTGCCTAGAAGAAGAGATTTTATTTTTTGAAATGTTAGAATATATATTCTGAACATTTGATCTTGCCTTAGTTTTCTTGCCTTCTGTGTATTTGAATTCAAAGGAACATAGTTGCTCCTTGTGGAGCCTTCTTAATTCCATCCAGTAGCTCCTAAATTCTCCAGTGCTTGCTGAATTCAGGGGAAATTACGGGTGCTCAGCATCTTTGAATATTTGGTGCTGTTTCTTCACAGCTGCCTTCTCTGCTTGTGACTCTTTAGCGTCCATTACATCCTTTTCAATAGTGGTTGTTGTTTACATTCGGTGGATTTTTATACTTGCTCAAAATTGGCCACAATTATACAGTAATATAAGAAAGGAGCTTTGGATTTTTTTTGTCCTCTACCAACAACTACATGGAGACTTCTAGTTCCACAGTAGCTTTTTTTGGAGATTAAAAAGTTACACCAATGAACCTTAGAGGTTTTTTCTCATGTGTGTTATATACTTTTTCCACACCACCCTATGGGATGGGTATTCTTTATAAACATCTTTATGTATATCTTCTTTTATGTTTTATTTCTACTTCAGATCAGTTAGTGGGTTTATTTAATGCTATGATCTCTAGCAGTAGGTGGCTTTCTATCAACGTGACTGGCTTGTGTTTGATTTTTCAACGTTTTCTATGCACTGAGATGATATATTTGGCTGTTTGCTCTCTTGTAGGACAGTATTGCTGTTAATAAGAATAATCCTCGAGTACTGCCAGTGTGTGGATAATATTCCTTCCATCACCACTGACATGCTTACCCGCCTGTCTGATTTACTGAAGGTATGAGTCCAGATACACCATCTGTGCCAATCAGGGGTATTCAGTATATCTTACTCTCTGTAGTGCTTCACATGCTTTTATGATTTCATATACATGATATAAATTGTCTAGAAATTATTACATTTATTACCTAAGATTGCCTTTTAAGCTAAGGGCATTAAAGGTGCAATTTGTTGTCTTTCCTCTTGTTCATATTGGAAATCCCATCTAGTAGTGTTTGTCATAGCTGCCTGTCCTTCAGGCTGGGTGTAGGATTAATGCTGCTGAAGAAAAAGCAATTTGATCCCAGATGCCACAGATTTATATCTATATTCAGGAAGGAAACAGGTCACTTTGTTTTTACAAGTCAGTAGAGGTAGAGTCAGTAGAAGCATGAAAAACAGCACAAGATGAAGCTTCTGTTGTAAAATGTGAAGGTGATGAAAGACCAGGACCTTTTTGTCATTTATTTCTCACTAGAAAAGAGAGAAGCTGGAAAAGCACAGATACTACAAGGTAATAGAAGTAAACAACAATAAAAGGAGCACATGAATGCACCTTCAAACTGTCATATATAGATATAAGGGCTCCAAAGCCTAGCAGTTAACTTATTTCAAAGTTTTCACTTGTGTCTTTGCCCACAAAGCTTATGTCAGGTATTAGAGTTCTGAACATAAGCATAATCAATAGAAAATGAACAGATTCTACTCTCCAAAAGTATATTTTATATAAGATGGGGGACAAGGGAGGGGAACCACACCCTAGAAGATGGACCTTTAAATAGTCTTCCTCTTGGTAGTTCTTATCTGAATAACCAAATGCAGGAACACTCCTCCCTGCAGTCATCTTTGAGATTCATCCACAAACCTTCCCCTATGAAAGCACTGTCCAAAGCAAACCAGTCAGTCTGAGACTGGGGACACCCCTCTTCCTCTCTTGTTCTCCACCTGCTGCTTCACTTAAGTCTTGCAGCATCTTTTTGCAGGCAGGCAGAATAGCAGCAGACAGAATCATAGAATCGTTTGGTTGGAAAAGACCTTTGAGATCATCAGATCCAACAGATGCCTCAGACTTGGCCAGATTTGCATCTCCATGTCACTTCTCTCTCCCTACCGTATCTTGTTCTAGCTCTATATCATTTGTGTTTTATTCCTTGGTATTCAAATGTCATGTGCAATTTAATTATTGTATTTCCTGTCTGGCAGCAAGGTGCCATCCCTTGGAGTGATGATGAGAACAGCTAGCAAAAACAAAAGCTCTTTTATTACACTTCAAACAAAATAAGAGCCACTCAAGGTGTCCTTGCAGGTCACTATGCTTTTTGTTTGACAAATGTCAGAGGTAGCAAGCTTTGAAGGTAGCAAGAGCTAGTCTTTATTGTGATGGAAACTGCAAAGTGTTCCCAGGTAATGAAATTCCACTCCATTTTGAACTGTGGCTGTGACCAGAGTGAAATGACACCTCTGTATGGGCAAAAACACAATCATAATTACTGGAGGAATTTATTTGGTGTAGTCAAGAGAAGGCTTGCAGCCACGGTGCCAGAATGCAGAAGTGCTTTCCTCCAGGCAGTCACAAGGAGGGGGTATTGCTCTTTTTGATGTTTCAGGCATGTTGCTTCCTCTCTGCTTGGTCTGCAACAGGCTGTCTGGTAACTGAGTAATATCCACGAAAGGCAGGAGGGGAGCACGAGTGTCTGTCATCCTTTATAGAGTGTGTTTTTAATGGTCTGCCACACAGTCAGTGAGTTGACACTGACCTGAGCTAAATACCTCAGAGGAGCTTTAGGCTGTGTAGGATCTATCTCTTTGGCTCAGTGGATCTGCTCCTAAAGTCCACCAGGAGGCATAATAAAAGGTCTTGCTTTTCAGCAGGAGGAGATGAAGTGAATGTCAGGACAGTTTCAGACCCTGACTTCTGTGTGAGAGCAGAGCAGGTTGTGCCTCTCTCAGGTCAGGGGACACACATAGCTCAGTTGTGGCACGAGGTCTGGGTTGCTTTTCTGGCCCCTGATACAGCACTCTGGCAGCCCAGAGTGGGTGTGTGCGGTTCATGGTGTATCCTCTGTGGTCCTCAGTTTTGTGACTGACTCCAGGCAATAGCTGGAGTTGTTTCCTCTTGTTACTCAAGAAGGGTTGAAATTTTCAGTTTGTTCTTGCATTATTGTGAAGCAAGACCTGTGAAACAGGATTGTGGCCCCAAAACCAAGGAGCTTTATGTGAGGGAAATCCTTTCCGTTGCAGACACAAGCTGCAAGGCAACCTTGTCACAATTTCTTGTGAATCTTTCTTCAGGTACATGAGAAAGGGTCAGCTCACTGTAGATTTTGCCTCCCAGTTTCCACCCCAGTGTCAACAGGACAGTTCTGTTCAAAGGTGAGCCCTGGGGCTTTTGCTCTTCATTCAGTGCAGGAATTGAGGACAACAGCAAGGGTTCCTCCATCTCTACCACACAACCTGAGCCAGTCTAGAATATCTGGTGTCTTAAACTGGGTGATGGAGCAGAATTCCAAACTAAGATAGAATATGCTAACAGGTCTTACTGACCAGAGACTTTGCTGGCCTGTGTGCATTTAACGATGACTTCTTTTCTCCTGGAATTAAGTTAGGAAGATCAAGTCATGAGTCATCCACTAGACCTGGAATTCATACAGAATTGTTTTTTGATGTGATTTAACATCTTCTGTGCATCATTTTTTAATCTCAGTATTTTATATCGTTACAAAGACAGATGCAGCTACCTCAGCAGCAGTGAGTTTCAGTGCTTTCAAGTTTTCTTTAACATCAGCAGTGGGGAAGGTCTAGAGCCAGAGCAGAAACTTGTTCTTTTGGTTATTTTCCATTCTGATATTTCACATGTCTATTCCACTTAACAAAACTCGTGAGATCCTTACCCTGCACTCCATCCAAGGTCCTGGATTGAAAAGTACATTTTATAGGTTTCTAGTACAAAGCTCTTCTTGTGTACAGCTTTCAAAGTAGTCTGCAGCAAGTCTGACTCGCTGCTTTTCTTTCACACTGAGAGCAGCCTCACCCAAAGGTCTTAGAGAAGCAGGAATTGGTCCCTGAATTAAAATCACTGAGTAGCTACCTGTGTTTTTTTAATAGCAGTGTTGCTGCTTCCTGTTGCTGAAACACTGCCTTGAGTGCTTGAGTCAAAAAATACTACGGGGCAGTGACTACTGAGAGTGGTGAAATAGCCATGGATTCCTCTGTAGTAAGGAGTATGTGAAACTCTGGTACTGGTCTTCATAATAATCTATTTACTCTTGCAAAATTCTATTGATGGTATTTCTAAACTCTGGTTATGTGTAGTTGTTGAAGTGTCAACATACATTTTCACTCTCTTTTCCTTTCTTACAGTATTTCAACTCTAGAAGTTGCCAACTAGTGCTCGGAGCTGGTGCATTACAAGTTGTTGGTTTGAAAACAATCACTACAAAAAACCTGGGTATGGATTTCTTCATTTAAAATGTCAAAGCTTGTTCTGCTTGTTAAAAAAAAAACAAACACACACAAAAAAACCCCAAACCCCTGTGTTTTTGTGTTGTGGTGCCATGTATGGTGTATTCTGTAACGCCGTGTCCTGCGGGTTCTAACCGCATGTCCGGAGCGTGCGAGGTGATTTCTGTGGCTGGCCCTGAATCAAATAGTCTTTATGTGGCTGAATGCCCCGATGCAGTCAGGTAACTTAGGGCTCTGTGTCTGTGTGCTCAATCCAAACTCTGATTTGGGCTTTAGAGTTTCTCATTCTCAGTATTTAGCTGCATTGCCAGCCCCAAGTTACCTGCCTGGACTGCTTCAGCTGCTCGTAAAAGCTGGGGAGAACTAGGAGCCCAGTTCCATGCTCCAGAAAAGTCTGGCACACTAGTTGAGATCCCCGGTTTTAAACTATCTCCTGAAATCACAGAATCCCAAAATTGCCTCAATTGGAAAAGACCTTTCAGATCACCAAGTCCACACTGACAAATCACTGACTAACCCTCAGCACTATGTCTACTTGACTTTTCAGTCCCTCCAGGGATGGGGACTTCACCACTGCCCTGGGCAACCCCTTCCAATGCCTCAGAACCCTTTCAGCAAAGAAATTCTTCCTCACATCCCATCTCAACTGCCCTGGGCACAACTTGAGGCCATTTCCTCTTGTCCTGTCCCTCGTTCTTTGGTTGAACAGACCCACCCCCACCTCTCTCCACCCTCCTTTCAGGGACTTGGACAGAGCCAGAAGGTCTCCCCTCAGCCTCCTTTTCTCCAGGCTCAACACCCCCAGTTCCCTCAGCCACAAGGGAACTCATCACACTTGTGCTCCAGACCCTTCCCCAGCTCCGTTCCCTTCTCTGGACACGCTCCAGCACCTCCATGTCCTTCTGGGAGTGAGGGGCCCAAAACTGAACCCAGTACTCGAGATACTAAGAGCCTTAGTACTAAGGTTGGTTGATGGGTTAAAGCAGGTGTTTGAAGTTGCAGTTCCCATGTTGCAGGGTTACCAATCTGCATTTCCTTTTTTTAAGAAGGGAATAACTTGAGGAGGATGGGTTGAGCGGCTTCCCCGCAAGGGACCATGAGCCATAGTCCCAGGAACAGACCCAGCTGAGCAGAGAAAAGCTGGGTCAGGTCTTTGCTCCAGAAGGCTTGGGCAGTGTGGTGACCATGCTGGCCCCAGCATGTGCCCTGCTGCTGGCTCAGGCCCTGTTGGACACAGGAGAAGCTTGGTTTTGGGAATCCAGCCGGCACTGCAGGCAGGAGCAGGCTCTGGGCAGCTCAGCACTGCCAGGGCAGGGTGTTTATATACACCTTCTGCAGAAGAAATAGTGAGGCCTTGAGAATGTGGCTGCTGAGGTTAGGTAGCTGATGAGTCAGGTCTTTTGAGATCTCTCTGATGTCTGCGTGTGCTCAGGGCCCCAGATGTCAAGCAGACACTTAAGACTCTTGTAAAATTAGTCCCTTATCCTGTATCTTACAGAAGGTGGGTATGAGAGGCTGAGAGAGTTGGGGCTGTTCAGCCTGGAGAAGAGAAGGCTCAGGGGAGATCTTAGAGCACCTTCCAGTACCTGAAGAGGCTACAAGAAAGCTGGGAAAGGACTTTTCATAAGGGCAATTAATGACAAAACAAGGGGAAATGGGTTTAAGCTGAAAGAGGGGAGGTTTAGATGAGATATTAGGAAGAAGTTCTTCACTGTGAGGGTGGTCAGACACTGGAACAGGTTGCCCAAGGAAGTTGTGGCTGCTCCTCCCTGGAAGTGTTGAAGGCCAGGTTGGATGAGGCTTTGAGCAACCTGGTCTAGTGGAAGGTGTCCCTGCTGCTGGCAGGGGGGTTGGGACTGGATGAGCTTTGAGGTCCCTTCCAACCCAGACCCTTCTATGATTATTATTTTTATTTCTTATAAAAAAGCATATTAAATGATGTCAGATCTGTTATTTACGTTAAAGGAGATCCAGTCTATACAAAATGACTCTTCCTTTGTAATAATGAAGTTCTTTTTCTTTCCCTCTCTCCCTTGTGGATTTACAGCCCTTTCTTCGCGTTGCCTACAGCTAATCGTACACTACATTCCTATTATCAGGGCTCATTTTGAAGCTCGACTGCAGCCGAAGCAGTTTAGCATGCTCAGGCATTTTGACCACATTACCAAGGTAATTCTTTTGGCATTTCCTAATTAGACACAAAGTTCTGCTTTTTCAACTCTGCTCTGAAGAATATGAATGCCATGAGATAGTAAATAAAAGCTGCTTTCTTCCATTACAGGATTATCACGACCACATAGCTGAAATTTCAGCAAAGCTCGTTGCCATAATGGATAGCTTATTTGACAAACTATTATCCAAGGTAATGATTTATGGAAATAATTATACACTCTCTAAATTGCAATTGGAGGTCTCATTGTTTACAGTCTGGATGTTTCAAACAGAGTCTTAAACTTTCCTAATCAGGACTTGTTTGAACGTCTTTTAAACTGTATAAACACAAAGCTCTGCGCTTGTACTTGTGAATGTGTTTTGTCTTAGATGTTTGCCACCTGGGTGTCATTCACCATAAAAAAATGTTGGTTTACTCCTTCGGGGGGAACAGAAATGCTTTGGCTGGCACAGATGCTCTGGTGTTTAGAAACTCAAGTGCTCTCCTACCCTCAGTGGTTTTATCTACCAAGAGCTCTTGTCTGCAGTCAGCCCGAGCCAGTTCCCGTTTCCTGCTCTTCCCAACGTTGCCTCTGTGGAAGTTGGGAGTGGGTAATTTCCTGCAGCTGAGGAAACAGCAAAAAAAAACTGCTGAGGAGGAAAAGTTTGTGGAGGGGAAGGAGCAGCCCGACTATTGAGCTGCATGCCTGGAGACTAGAGGTCTGCGCTGAGCAGCTCCTGCTGTGTAGCAGTGTGAAGAGCTGTCCCATCAAGTGCTCTGGGTGGTTTTTGGTTTCTGAACACTCAGAAGAGTAACAGGTTGGTCCTGGGCTGGATCTACTCGCTCTGACTCACCTCAAAGTGGACAGAGACTGTCCCAGGATGGGACCTCCTCAGCCCACAGATCCAGCAGATAAAGTAGATGAGCTTTTAAAGCTTAGTGTTTTGCTTTGGGGCTTTAAAAAAAAAAATAAATCAGCTATTCCATGAGAGAAATAAATTAATTCCTTAGTGACAGATTTAATTGATTGGCCTGGGCCAACCTCTTCCTTGTAGAAGCTCATGAGAAGCACAGCATCTCCATGGTGGAGCGCAGGCTGATGGGGATGTGGTGAGGCAGCTGTAACAACCAGCATTTCTGTCTTCCTTGCTGTTTCTACTATTTTATTGTTTATTTTATGTTGTGCTTTTTCTTTTCATCTGTTTCTTTGGGCTATCAAATAGTGTTACCTAAAATTAAGGGGGGGG
>NW_010295039.1:14540-32606 GCF_000700745.2 Antrostomus carolinensis
ATTCCCCACCCCCTGTTGGTTTTACACTTTAAAAACCATATTTTTGCCCTTTTCTAAAGATCACAATAGTGATCTCTTGCTTTTTTGGGGCTTTTTTTCCCCCATGTAAAAATCCCTCTTCTATGAAGTAACATGGCTTTTTGGTCGCTTTACCTCTTATCTCTTGAAAATAAAAGGCAATCACAGGAATTTAGGTTATTGATACTAAACAAGTTAGCCCACAACAAACCAGGAACACAGTTTCTGTTCCTGATGGTAGTTAGTAAGTATCCATTCCTTACTCTCCTTCCATCTTTACAGCCTATTCTCCCCTGGGGAGCCAGCACAAGACCTAAACTGAGAATATTCCTGTCCTTTAGAGCTCCTCAGGGCTGGAGTGAGAGTGCCTGGCTCACCGGAATGCAACCCAGAGAGCACAGGAGGAAAGGAGACCATGTGGTGCTTTGCTTCCTTTCCTACACATGCCCCATAATTTGGCTCCTCTTGTTCCTGTGATAATGAAATCTTGGTACTGGAGGCTGCAAAGAACATAAAACCAGGGGCCAGGTTGGATGAGGCTTTGAGCAACCTGGTCTAGTGGAAGGTGTCCCTGCTGCTGGCAGGAGGGTTGGAGCTGGATGAGCTTTAAGGTCCCTTCCAACCCAAACCTTTCTATGATTCTATGAATTTGCAAATGGACATTGTCAGTTCAACCATGTCAGTGTGTTCTTTGGTTTGTATGTTTTTGTGAGAGTCCAGATATTTCAGTGTCTTGTGGATAAAGTGATCACCTGCTTTAAAGCGTGTAGAGGTCAGTGAGTAAACATGCAAGTGTCATAGCAGTGCGCATCCAGCACGCTCTAAAACACAAATATTGCAAATCTAGAAGGAGACAAAGGGTTTGGTCAAGTAGAAGGGACGTTGACCTGGCACTTGGGTAAGGTGGACAAGTTAGTTGCATCAGCCCTTTCACTTTGGCAGGGAGGTGAAAGCAGGAGCAGGGGTGTGCAACAGCGGGAACTAACAAGTGAAAAAGGTGGAGGCTTTTAAAGAGGGACAAATGCTTGTGGAAAAAATCCAGTGTGGGTTCTCAGCTTGCTGTCTTGTGACTGTGTGGACAGAAGAGCAGTAAGTTTTTGTCTGATCCCTCGTGATATCACAGGCTGTTGACCTTAGCTGGAGATTAAAACAGCCAGCACCTTGCAGGGCTGGAGCTCGTGTTTCTCCCTGGTGCTGTTGCTTTTCTCCTCCATCACGATGAAGAGTTTGATTTGTCTGGAGTCATATGAGAGCCATCACTGCAGCTTTTGCCAGTTCCCTTCAGCTTCACAGCCTACTGGTAAATTGTAAATCATTTCTTGCCCAACTCTCATGTCTTGAGGCACGATCCTGCGTGCTGTGGGGTTGTCCCACGCGAGGAGCAGGGCTCCTGGAGCAGTGAGCACTATTTTTCTGCTACTTCTGTCAAAATTAGGTCATTGGTTTGGCTTTTCCCTTAAAGACCTTCTCAAAACTCCCCGTTTCTTTTTTCCTCTCACACTCAGGCAAGCTTTGTTCTCTTTCACAAGTCAGGCTAGCCTAAGAGAGAGCATCTGCTCCCATGTGTTTGTGAATAATTTAGTTAGAATGATTCAGCTCTTCCACTGCAAAGGCTCTGTGGGGAAGTGTCACCCTACCAAAGGCGACGTGCCCGTGTTTAACCCGGGCCCGTGTGAGCACAGCCTCTCCTCCAGGAGCAGAAAAGCTGGCTGCACTGTTCCCGGCGTGGTTTTTCAAAGCACTGCTGCAATCACATTCGGATCTTCCCTAACCAGGGTGGGGACACAAGAATTTTGTTCCCTTAGTAGCAAATCTCTTGCCATCTGCTGGTTTCCAGTGTTGTGTTTCTTGGATCTCAGTTACTGGGAGAAGGGATGTTTTCTACTTTGTTTTCCAAAGTATTTCTGCAATTTTTGTCGTGGGGTTGGTTTTTTTTGTTGTTTGTTTGGGGTTTTTTATGGTCAATATTGACTTTTCAGGAGCTTACATTTCTTTATGCTTTCCTTTCCTTATTTCTTCAGAAAGTTGGATGTATGTGATCTTAGAGAAGTAGGTTTCTCTCCTGAAATACTTGAGGGGCATATTCATCTGAGGCAGAATTGCTTGTCTGTCGCTGACTCGTACAGATCTGAAGGAGAGGAGCAGCTAGCAGCCCCCGTGGCGTGCATCTGTGTAGCTGGCACAGCCGTTATTCTCTCTGCATCGATAATTCACAGGGTCATGGAAAAAATGAGCAAAGAGAAGCAATTCAAAGTAAGAAAGATGAATAGATGAAGCTGGGAGATCCTCACACTTCATACTGCTTTGAGTGTTCCTGTTTGCTGATAAAGCAAGAAGTGCCAGAGGATTGTGTGATGTGAGTCCTTGGCTGAATCAGATCATGCCCAGCAACCGTTTTAATTTGCAATATGCTAAATGAACCTTGGATTCATGATGTCATTAGCAACCCAGGGCTTCAGTCAGCTGTTGGAATCTCTCCTACAGAAACTGTTGGAGGTAGAAAGGGGGTAACTGGTTGTGTTTTTTCTTTGCAGTATGAAGTGAAAGCCCCTGTTCCTTCAGCGTGCTTCAGGAATATCTGCAAGCAGATGGCAAAGATGCATGAAGCTATATACGATCTCCTTCCTGAGGAGCAAACTCAGGTAGATGTTATTTTTGAGATTCATGTAACACCTCCCTCGCAAACACACATGAACTCAGTAACAAGAGAGACTTCTGCTTTATCCAGGGCGAGGAGGAAATGCTTTTTTGAGTCTTTGGGAAACACTCACATTAAAGGAGCTGGCAGCAGTCACGCAGACAGCTCAGCCTGAACTGAAGTGTTGGGCTGAGCAGGGAGAACGATGAGACATGTGAAAAGAACTGACTGATTCCAGCCTTTTGAGCTGCATTTTAATGTCTAGAGAGGTGAAAATCAGGAATTAGTGCTGAAATTCTGCACAAAGGGCAATACTTTGGGGCTCGAGTGCAGCCCTTTGAGAGAATTCTTCAGGAATGGTGCTCAAAGGTAGTGGCTTCCGAAGGTCCCTACGTGTATTTTGCACCAGATGTGCTTTTTCAGTATTTTGCTGCAGTTATTGCTACTGCAGAGTTGTAAATCTAAGGACAGGAAGGACTGGATACACTTTTACACTAAATTAAATGATCCTTTTGAACTCTTTTTTCACTCTTTCTCTTGGAAAAAAAAAAAAAAAGACTTTAAGTGGTTATAGAACAGGAAAGAGATTTATCTTCTAGCCTTAATACGAGTTGCTGGATGCTTCAGACAATGGGGGGAAAAATTCATGCTCCAATGTCCCCTCTAAGTGCAACACGTAACAAGTGAGGGTGTGTAGCATCCTCTATGTTAAATATTGTACGTGGCCAGAAGGATTAGGAGGCAGAAGGGAAAAATCACATGAATTGCAAAAACAAAACCGGCAGGTTAGTGATTCCAGGTGTTGGCAATGCATTTCCTCTCTGCAGGCAGTGACACAAGCAAGGGGATGGTTCCTTACCCTGGTTCTGTGGTTTCTTCTTCCAGATGCTGTTCTTACGAATTAACGCAAGTTACAAACTTCACCTGAAGAGGCAGCTGGCCCACCTCAACGTAGTCAACGATGGAGGACCTCTGAATGGGTACGTTTGGGTGCTTTTTGGGTTCTTTTTACTGCTTAATTTAAATAAGCAGGCTTTGTCTTCTGCAAGAAAGTTGTGATCTATTGCAGGATGTTAGCGTGTCCCCTTTGGAGCTTTCTTACAGTAAAGGACACGACTTGTGCCTTTCCGTAGTAACTAGGAACGCAGTCAGCTTGGTAAGAGAGTGGGAGTTGAGCGTTGTCCTGCTGGAAAGCTGCTGTAGGCTTCCTGAGTTTATGGATTGCTTTGGCTACTGCCGTTATACCAGAGGAGAAACAGTTTAATTCCCAAGAATTGTGTGATTCATGAAGCAGTTTTGAAATGGGGCTGATGACTCAGAGCAAAAATAGGAGAGAGCGGTATTTCATCAGCGCAATGGGCTGTACAGAAATCATTGGTACAGCAGAATTAATTTGAAATGAGAGATGATGCTCAACAGAGCTTTTCCCCTTTCCTGCCCCAGCCCAACCCTCCATCACCATCACCCAAGAGGCTGGGGCTGGCTGTGCCCACCATCCTACGCCTCCCAGGAAGGCGTACAGCCTCTTGCAGGCTGAATCCTGTTGTCAGGTGGATTGTCCCCTGAAGTGGGGGGTTTATAATCATTCTTGGTGACCTGGGTGGGGCGTGTTTATTTGCAGTGGGGTAGGGCTGAAAGGCAGTTGGCCCACCCACACGCGAGAAAGCATTGTCATGGGTTGAAAAAGCTGGAGAAGGAAGTTTATAAATGTTTCAGATGTTGCTGGAATCAAGAATTGAGTTTTGTTCCTGTCCAGTTTATTTGTACTTGTCCTGCTTACGCTTATTTATTCATCCCTGGGCTCCGTGGAAGAGTTTATCTCTCTGAAATGGTTTAATGTACGTGTGGTGTATCCGGGGAGCGTTTCCCACCGGGGTGGGGGATCTCTGGGAGTGGCATCAGGGCTGTTTGAGAAGGGAAAAAACAGACACTGGATTTCACTTGCTGCTGTTCCAGCAGTCTTCATTGACCAAGTTTTTCATGTGCTTTTCTGATCCTCATCCCATTTTAAACTCCTTGTTTCTGTAATAATAGTAAAAATCCAGGTCTGTGAATCCCAGTTAATTTTTTACTGTGAAAACACAACTTTTATGCTTTTATCTTGCTTTCTAACTAGAAACACCATGCTCATGTTTCTGTCATCCCCTGCCATGTTTCAACAACCTAAGAGGGGTTTTAACTCTGTATTTACAAACAATATGGCTCTTTGGTTGCTTTTTCATTACATTTCTCGGATACAGAAGCTGATATTGCAATAATTTTAAGTTGCAGTTGGAACCAGAGGTTGAAGTCAAGCAAAGCCTGGGATTACAGCAGGAGAATAGAAGGTTTAGATGCCCAGTTCCTGCTGGGTTTTCTGAACTTGGCCTTTGATCTCCCTTTTCTCTAACGGGTTTCACACCCGGCAGTGATCATGCACAGTCACTCCTGTAACATCAGCCACCTCGGTAGCGTTGAGTGTTGAACTGATACTGCAAACATCTGAGTTGTAACTGTGTCCCCAAGCGCCACCAACAAACCCTGGGTGGTTTTTTGAACCTTGCAGAGGAATGGGGTAGGTTCAGGTGTTAATCTTGTTGTCTCTGTCACCGCAGCCTGGTTACTTCAGATGTAGCTTTTTACACTGGAAACCTTCAAGCTCTGAAAGGCCTTAACAACTTAGACCTAAACATGGCTGAAATTTGGGAGCAGAAGAGGTGATAATCCACTGGGAGCAAAGTCACTTGGCTCTGACAACAAGACCGACTTTCTTCTGCGCGGCGCGGCGACTGTGAGGTGAATGCTTAAAGAGAGGAGTCCAAGGACGCTATTGATAGTCGGGGAAACCAGCCTGAGAGTGAGCTGCAGGGAGAGACCCGTTCCGTGTCCTTCGGCAAGAAACAAGTGAGCAGCTGTCTGTGCAATGGTTTGGGGGTTTTTTTTTTGGTTTATTTGTTTTTGGGTTGTGTTTTTTTTTTGTCATTCTCTCTGGAAACAGACTCAGGTTTCTTTGGACCAAATCCAAAAGAACACATAGCTGTAACACAGCTGTAGTTGTCTAGAATGCTCTGTATATCTTTATATTAAAAAAAAAAAGATGCTTTGCATTTCTTCTAGTGCAATGAAATTCCCGTGGTGTCCCACCTTATTTAATGATGGTACAATATATATATATAAAAAAAAAAAAAAAATAATCTTGCAGTTGGAACTCTGTAGAAAATGTTTTTTCTCGATGAAACTTATGCTGTTCTAAAATTTATTTTTTTACAGAACTTTATATAAATAAATGTCTTTTGATTGCTTGCATATAGGATTCAGATTTGTTAGGGAGCAGTCCTGTTCCAGGGGATTTCTCACAGCTGGGCTCTAAACTGCCACCTGAAGAGGATTTTTCTAACCAGTTGTCAGCTCACTGAAGCTGTTACCTGCAGGAGAGAGTTGTGACAGGATCCTCGTCAGCAGTGACAACCTAACAGTGGAATTTGGAGGTGGTAAAAAGGCTGGTGTGGGGATGGTTCCCTGTGGCAGGAAGGACAGGGAGGAGGGTTTCAGGATTTTGCCAGTTACTCCACAGCTCTAAAGACACAAACACCACACGTATGAAGTCAGAGGAGGACGCAGAAAACAGGGCAGGAAGCATTATAAAAAGTTTTTAGGCTGCTTCTAACAGGTTGCACCATTAAGGAAGGTGCAACTGAAATTAATTTATTGAAGAGTTTTTTAAATACTACCTTTTAAGACTGGATGCTGCCAGTACTAAGTAAAAGTGCCTGTGTATTTCACCTCACACCTCTTTACCTCCCCGTGGTCCGAGTGCCTAACCCCGTGACGATGCTGTACGATGGAATTGGTCTCCGGTTGCGTGCGTGTGTGCCTATGGTTGCTTCAGACAGGCATGCTTCTCTGTTAGCATAACAGGTGTCGTTAATTGTCAGTCAAAATAAAGCTATAAAATCACAGTTGTTTTTTTTAAAGACCAACTTCTTTAATGATACATACCAGTGTTATACTAAGCTTATAAAATAAAAGTTGTCTGCGTGTAAATACAAGAGAAACATTTAAGAACTCAATAGTGATTGGGACAGGGATTTCCGATTCCTGTACAAATTTAGAAATTACTCCAGAGAAGATAAATTAACATACATGGCTGTGACAGTATGAACATGGGTGTAGTCAACATGATCCAAAAAAGAGGGCAGATCAAGGATTAAGATAGTAACAGGAGATCCAGTCTTAAATGGGATGTGAAAAAGCAAACACCACCTGTGGATACTGAGGCTTTTTTTTTTTTCTCCCCTCAAGTATTAAATTCTTTGGGCAAGTTTGGAACACCAGCGATTCCCGCTCTGGCCAGACAGCAGTGGAGGCATCGACAGCCTTACCCCAGTATCTCCACGTACAGTGGGGACAGGACATCCCGCTTGCAGTTTGTGGGGGGTTGGAGAGGGCTCTAGCACATGAATCAAAGGGTTCTCACAGCCCAGGTAGCAGTAGTGAAACTTTGGGGATTGTTTTTTTTGTTTTGGGGTTTGTTTTTTTTTTTTTTCAACTTCTACTTCATAAAAAGTCACAGGAGTAGCTAACGGCGTTGTCCCCCACGTATTGCTTCACAGCTTTATTTCTGCAGTTACAAGCAATTCAAAACTACTAAGTGTTAGAGGCGAGCCTCTTAACTTCTTCTCAAAGATCTGTCCATCTCAAGACAAACAGTATTGCACTTCAAGGTTATATTAACTGAGTTACAGAATCTCTTTCAGGACTGAAGCGTTACTTACGCACATCCATTGCGCTAATGTGGCTGCTTAAAAAAAAGATAAGCAAGAGAAATTAATTTTCAATTAATACTGCAGGGTACTGTGAAGATGACAAAGCATAGGCCCTCTCTGTACTTAAATCTCTAATGCTTCAAAGGGTCTTTCATTAGGAGGTGCTGGTGGAGCACAGCAGCCTACAGAACCGACCGTGCCCTTTCACCCACTCAGTGGTCCAGGATCCGGAGGTTGCCAGATACGATTTTGTTCTCTAGTAGAGCTCCAGCTGGGATGTCGATTCTGTCGCCGTGGTTTGCGATGATGATAACTGTTCCCTGGATTTACAGAAAAGACAAAAAAAAAACCCCAAGTGATTAGGAACTTTATATTTATTACCTGTTGATTTGGAATGAGTGAGAGTAGTGTTTGGAGGACCACTTGGGTCAGATCCTGGATGCATTTCAGCCAGATGGTTTTTGCACAGACTTTTCTTTGCCCCCACAACAAAGGTTTTAACCAAGCCAGATAAGGAACGCTCTAATTACCAGCATAGTAGATACTATCAGCTTACAAGCAGCACTGATGCCTTCTTTGAAGATACACGCTTGCTGCAGGCACTCTTAGCATCTCTGCTTGCTTTTAGGTGGAAAAATGCCACCCATGTCAGTACCTCACAGCACAGCTCCCCATTGCAGCTACGTGGCAAGGACCTGCACCGAAGGAGCTGGGAGCAGACACGCCTGCAAGCGTGCAGGCTGGTAACAGCCCAAGCTGCTTCAAGCACTGGTTGTTGCAGCTTCCACCTTGCACTGCTCTGTGTCAGCAGCTAAACTGGTCTGGAGTGTTCCAGGACCATAAGAAGATTCTGCTAGGATTGGCCAGGTTCTGAGGAAGAATTTGAGAGAGATACTAATTTGCTCAGCTCTGATGTTTACTAATAAGAACCCCAAACTGAGGAGAAGCAGCCTGTGGCCGTGATGCCAGCCTGGGAGGTGCGGTGGGAGTGAAAGGACAGGGACAGCAGCTTTGTTTCCAACTCAGAGTCAGGAGGTCTGAGTGTTCAAGATTCACAGACAAACCTCAGCTCTCACGGGGACTGTACAGAGAAGCAGCTATAGCGGTAACAGCCTGTGCTCATTCGTAAGGGTCACTGTTCCATCTTGGCCACTGCAATCCTTGGGGCAGGTATTTAATTCCTGGGATTGCTTCCATGGACTGTGTGTAAAAGCTCTGGCTTAGGCAGGATCAATTCCCAAGGAGCAGAGCTCAGTCATGTTTATTGCAGGAGCATCGCAATTACACACTCACCTTTAATGAAACATTCTTCCCAAATGTAACATCACCTGAAACCGTGAGATGATCCAGCTCCAGCATATCTGGAATACTTTCAAACCTCCGCAGGTAATCTTGAACCTTTTGGAGAGAGGAAAGGATAGAGACAGTTTTAAATCTGAAGATGTCCCTGCTCACTGCAGGGGTGTTGGAGTAGATGATGGCCTTGAGATGTCCCTTCCAACCCAAACCAGTCTGTGACTCTGAAATCCATCTCTGGATTAAGACAAGTGCAGGAGCTTCTCGAAAACTCCTTTCAGGGAACTTTCTAGAAATCTACATCTGACAAATATAAGAGTTCCTGCTTTAAAAGCAACGGGGTATTGTCATTTCTGTCAGCAGTGACTATGAGAAACAGTAAGGGCAGTATCCCACCAAAGCTGGGGGAGCTCTAGAGGGCACACACAACCCAATTCACCTTCCCTTTCCTCAGCTGAGAGGGTAAAGGAGCACCCAGCAGCAGTACGATGTTACACACACGCTGGGTAGTTTGTACTCTGACAGTTCTTTACCAAGAGCAAAAGGGAATGCCCAGATGGGCAGAGGGCAATACAGTAAACCTCACTTTTAACTTATTTATTGCTCTGGACTGTATTTTATTCAAAGAGATAAAAAAAAAACAAAACAAACAAAGTATAATTATAGGAGTTTACCTTTGTGAAAGAACTTCCCAGCTTGACAAGAGGCACTGTTGGAAATTCACGCTTCTCACTCATGGTTAAAGATCCAGCATTAAGGCTGTACAGATTGGACATCACGAGCAAGAGATCCGATGTGGTCTTCACAGGCAGAAAACGACTACGAGGTACGTTTATCCCCAGAGAGTTCTCAAAACTCTTAATAGCAGCACCCACTGCGGTCTCCAGCTGGATAACATTCAAGCCTCCATCCAGAGTCTGGAAGAGAAAACTCAGGTAAGCACAACCAGCAGGTAACAGGCGCTCAGGACTCGCGATGAGCTTCAGTCAGAGCTCTGCATTTACCGACAGGCCAGCTCCTGTTGGGAGGCAGCAGGTGCTTTAGTTACCTGGAAACAAACATTGAACTTGTGAGTCTGTTTCCTGTACAACCTTCCTGGCCGATTACCTTTGGGTTAACGATGATCTCCATGTCAATGGCGTTTTTCTCTTGCAGCCTTTTAATCGCAGACAGAGCAATCCACAAATTGTTAGTATTGAATATTTTGAATTTTGACACGGATTTGAATTCATCCACGTGGGCTTTTGGCACCTGAGCTATCTCCACCAGCCTCAGTTTGTTTTCATACTGCGTCAGCGTGCCACCCTGCGAGGGTCAAAGGAGACATTTTAAATCCTGGTCATGAGATGCCAGAGGAACCCTCCCCTCACCCCAAACAGACGCGCTGTTTCGTTGGCATTTAAAGTTGAACTTCAGTGAAAAAAAACATGTTGCTTGTGTTCAGCTACCAGGTTACTAATTATAGAGGTTGTTTAAAGTACAGTCAGAACTGTCAAACGATCGTGTTTCAACGCTCCAAGACACTTAATTCTTTTCATTAAAGTTGTTGAGAATCTTTTGCAAATGCTGCGGTTGTTAAAAAATTACCTCCAGCAGCACTTTGGATTGCAGAGCAAAATCTAAATTAAATCTAATCGTTCTGTATTCGCTGGAGAAACCAGTGGGTCTTCAAACAAACAACCTCAACTGTGTTCTTAGTGGTTTTATAGGCCTAAGTCAGAGCTTTCTCAGTATCTACTGAATACAGAGAAAAATCACATTTTCTCCTCATCCTCCTATTTAAAAGAACAGAGTCAAAGCACAGTTAGGTGACAAATTATTTCATGCTAGAAATATTTGATATGTGCCCTAAACATCTGACAAGTCATCAAACCAGGACTTTGTACAACATCAAGCAGCTGGGGAGGAGCAGATCAGAACTGCCCAAGTCACTGAGGCAGTTTTCAGCCAGGTCCAACCGCTGTATCCCACCCCTGTGCTTCCACCAGCCCCAAACTTCTCCCCAGTTTGGAGAAGGTTGCGATCTGCAGCAATCATCACTTGTGTTTTCAGCAGTCACTCAAGTCCAGGCTGTTCGCCCAGAACTTAGATCCAATTTGTTGCATGAATTACAACTTCATAAACTTGCTGATTTTGTGCATCTCAAATTAGATCACAGCTGATGTGTTAAATGGTGCCTGAAATAGCTATAAGGAGATTTAATGCATGTCTGAATTCATGCATACAGAAGAGACAAGGGGCTGAGACTGTCACCACCCCGCCAGGCGTTCGGACACAACTCTTTACCTTCACATCTGCCCTGGTTTTGTTTGTGACTTCCATGACAAATTCACAGCGTTTTCCGTTGGGTGGGTTCATAAGATGATTAAGAATGTAAAGGTCCACAGTGGCACCCAAGTTATCTATATTGGATACAAAAATATACTCCTTCCCCTCTCCGATAAGGTTATCCAGCAGCCCAGAGTTATAGAAACTGGCGTAGATGTCTCCATGGCCTGGGGGATACCAGCACTCCGTGTTCTCTCCTGAGTAAGACACGTCCTTGGCTATTGGCAGCAGAGTTTCCTTGTTAATTCTAGGATACCTGGAAAGACGATGGGTTTTGTTAAGTTCTCACCAGTGTGGGACTAACATAAAGAGAAACAAAATACAAGAGGTCAAGCGACAGCTCCATGTGCTTTTTCATACAGCTTTTGAAGCTCTGCTTCCTAGGCTAGCCTAAGTATTTGGAATTGAATGACCCATCCAAATCCTGAGCTATCTCTGAGAGGAGATAGAATGCAATCTCTCAGTCAAGAATTTGAAGCCACAGTTCTCCAAGCCTGCTGTAAAACAGCGTTCCTCTGACACACAGGTTCAGAGCACGCCAAGCACGCCTCTGACATCATCAGCCACCTAAGATGAGTTTTTGTTCTTGACAAGGAAGCCACACTCTGTCTCCCTCCAGAGCCCAGGTGCCCTAAAACCAAACTCAGGAATCAAGTGTCCAGCATCCAGTAAACCATTACTCATCATTTTCTTAGAAACTGTGTTCCCCTCACATCCCTCTCCTGCCTGGAGAAGGCTCCAGGGAGATCTTATAGTGGCCTCCCAGTACCTGAAGGGGCTCCAGGAAGGCTGGGGAGGGACTTTGGCCAAGGGCAGGGAGTGACAGAACAAGGGGTGATGGCTTGAAAGTGGAAGAGGGGAGATGGAGATGAGATGCGAGGAAGAAATTATTTGGTGTGAGGATGGTGAGACAGTGTCCCAGGTTGGCCAGAGAAGCTGTGGCTGCTCCTCCCTGGAAGTGTTCGCGGCCAGGTTGGATGAGGCTTTGAGCAACCTGGTCTAGTGGAAGGTGTCCCTGCTGCTGGCAGGGGGGTTGGAACTGGATGAGCTTTAAGGTCCCTTCCAATCCAAACCAGTCTCTGATTCTATGACTGAGCTTCAGTCTTACAAAGCGGCTTAAAACAGAAACTGAACATGGGACACTTGCTACCTCAGCATCTCAAACTAAAAACCTACACCATCTGGAATATGGAGAAAGGCAAGTTAGTGTTTCCTTTCACCCCAAGTGGAGAAGTTGGTGGGTTTTTATACCTGCTTTGATTAAAAGTGTATATCTTCACATGGCTGTGACTGTATTTCTGCAAGATTTTCTTGGTGTCGTCATCAGTGTTGAAGGAATTCATGAGGACAAGAGGAACATCGGTGTTGTAGGATTTGTTTAAATGCTGAGATGGGAAAGAAATGGGAAATTCAGCATGTATTTTTAGCTTTAACTCTAAGATTTTAGGAGAAATAAATTATTAGATAAAACAGACTGGAAATAATAAATGCATGAGATAAGAAAGAGATGCTTACACCAACAGAATGGATAATAAATCAGGTAAAGGGAGACAAATCCTTGTACGTAGTAAAGATAAAGTCCATGTTAATTAATATATTATTAATCTTTTGTTTTTAAATCCACACTGAGATTCAAAAATTTTAAAAGCACAACACCACAAAATGATTATTTTAAATTTTAGGCTATTGTTGATTACAAAAGGCATGTTTTTCCCCCAAATTACTGAAGTCTGCCTGGGTAAGGTTTCAAAACCTTCTCTGCACTCCAAGCACTTCAGAGCCTTTTGTGGGGCTACGAGATGGACAATGGTATCAAGAGTACAGAATGAAATGTCACAGTGTTAAATTATTTGGGCATCTGTAAAGGGGAGCTGAGATACACAAGAGCATTTCCACATGGACAGCAAGGGCAAAAAAATCAGAGAACATGATAGTGTTCCATCAAAAATAGAGTGTGCAGAAAAAAAAGAGATACTTCAGTGAGTTCAAAGCTTTGTGTATCAGATCACCCTCCTCTGCTGTGAGCGGCTGGGGTCAGCAATCGCTGGTGACCCTTTTGAGAAAGCACCCGCAGCACCAAAGGATTAGGACTGCATTAGTGGGATATAAAATAATGTGAGTCTGCTACAGAACTGTCTAATGTACATGGGAGAGTCACTCCACGTAAACATGATGCTGAGGCAAAAACTGTTGGAGCTCCAGAAACTCTGGAACAGGCAGACTCGATTTTCTACTCTAACAACCATCTTAATTATCTGCTGTAAAAGGAATATTCTGCATTAAAAACATAAGGTGAAACGTCCTCTCTCAACACCAGCAGCTGTTATTTTCCTTTCCTTTCTTCAGAGGAAAATGCCAGCAATCACTTCCAGCATGAGAGTTTGAATTCAACAAGGATCTCAGAGCTGCTGTGAGGAGCTTTGTTCTAATGCACATTAAAAAAAAAAAAAAAAAATTCAATTTTAAAAAGCTAAACTTTGACTGGCACCTGGAGGAGTCGGAAAGAAGCCCAGGAGTCAGCTACCCCAGACCAGCTGTACCACTGGATTGCTTGTTCCTGGACACAATCACCCCTGTCCGGGTTGGTGCTCACAGGTTGAATTAACACTTGTGCTAACACGTGGGGGGCGGATAGAGTTCAGTCGCCGATGGCTCCGTCCCTTTTACACCTGTTCTTTCTACAGCAATTCTCCACTGCTGTGACCAGACCTCATTTCTCTCCCTCTTCCTTTTGGCAAGCTTCCACAGTGATCTCTTGTAAAAGGTCATACAGGAAAAGCTCAGTGTGTCTGGTTTCTCTAACATAGAAAGAAAAGCCCACCCAAAGTTACCTCAATCTGCTGAACAAAACGTCAGATCCAAAAAGGTGTTCTCGTTCCGCACCCCGATAAGACTTTTGGGGCCTTTACAACCCATGCTTGTGCCCAAGCCACCATTTAGTTTCACGACCACCAGCTTGTTCAAGACAGAAGCAATGTTATCGGGCAGTCCTCTGGCCTTTATCTTCTCATAGGGCTGGATCTGTAAAAACAAACAAAAAAAATCCAGCAGTCAGATATTTGGAAGGAAATTTCTTTCTCCTAAAAACCTTCAAAACTTAAAATCTGGCAGTAATACTCACATTTATTTTTTATGATTTATGACACTGAAGAACATTTGCAAACTGAGTCCACCATAACCTGATTTGTTACAACACAAACAACCCGATTTGTTACTACAATAACCTCTTCTCTTGAGAAGTTCTATAGGCTCCATGACACCAGTCACAATCAGCTTCATCCAGATGACAAAATGTCTCTGTCTGCTCCTCCAGGTGGAGGAAACTTAATAGTAAGGAAGAATTCAGGCCTGTTATGTCACTTACCATCCTCCTCTTGCCTTGCAGGAGGAGAGGGGGTCTCCTCGTGAGCCATCTAACACACTTCCCCAGTGAGATGCCCCACTTTAGCCAGACCACCATTGAAGAACACAAGCCCTACGTGCAGGACATCATAACATTTTTCTTCCTGGAGCAGCTTAAACTTGCAGATTTTTTTGTTTTTAACACTTTGCTCTGAGGTTGTCATTCTTGGCAAACGGTTGGTTCTTTAACTCAGTCTAAAATCAATTTTTATTCCAACTACTAGTCCAACAGAATAACTCATCTCTCCCAACAGCGTGCTACAAAGTGGAAGAGTGTTCCTAGTTCCTGTTATTTTCAAGATGTGTTCAACCAGCTCCCATTAAACCTCGCAGAAAGTCTCTTATCTTGCTGACAGCTCTATCCCACAGATTTTAAAACAGTGTCTGAGCTACACTTGGGGCTAGGGATGGAGAACAAAATCAGGCTTGTAATGACAGTGTGCCTTGCCTTAGGCATTGCTTGTCCCCTAATCCAAAGCACCCAAGTCAAAGAAACAAAGGTAGTGCAATGAAAAGTACTGTGCCAAAGCCGTTGAGCAAAATCAATACAATTATCCTCCAGCTTGCCCTTTTAGAGGCTTTTCTTTTGAAGAAAAGCTTTGGTGTTTCAGTGCTGTGTGTATTCTATCAGCCAGAAAATGATCTGAATTCAGATAAGGCATATGTAAGATCCAAAGCTGATTTCCAAAAACAAATAAGTACAGAGTAGTTTTCAGAACTGTGTTTGCTTTGGGCAAGTCGGGCTGGGGTTCAAGTGGAAATGTGCATTGCACTGGAACAAAAGTCCTGTTTCTTCCGGGGACTGGCGGGGGCAGAGAGTTTGCGCAATTCCAGCATTCCAGACCACCGCAGCCGGGAGGGAGATTAGAGCAGATCCTTCACGTTAGGGAAATGCTGCTTTAATGCAGGATCTGGAAAGCTTCTGGTATGTATTGAGAGATCAGCTCACTCCACAAGTCACAGCAGAATGATTAACTCAACTCTCATTACTCAAACAGCAGCAACTGGCCCTGGAGAAACATCTCGATGCGACTGCTTCAACTCGTTCCGTTTAGAAAACTTGCCCAATGCGTGAGATACGGCCTCCAAAAAACCAAGTGATTAACTTCACTTGAGAGCCCTACTTTCTCACCAAAATCTTTTTGACTAATATGAAAACATTAAATATAAGAATTTTTGTTGAAATCTGCGTTGAAACCAGAATCTTTGTTGAAACGCTCTAGGTGTTGAACATTAAAAATCTCTGAACTGGCAGAGGGGAGATTGAGATGAGATGTGAGGAAGAAATTCTTTGGTGTGAGGGTGGGGAGACAGTGTCCCAGGTTGGCCAGAGAAGCTGTGGCTGCTCCTCCCTGGAAGTGTTGAAGGCCAGGCTGGATGAGGCTTTGAGCAACCTGGTCTAGTGGAAGGTGTCCCTGCTGCTGGCAGGGGGGTTGGGACTGGATGAGCTTTAAGGTCCCTTCCAACCCAAACCATTCTATGATTCTGTGATAATCTATGTCAATGTTGTGACTTAATTTCTGGCTCAGCGGGCAGCGTTACTGGGGAACAAGACAAATGTTGACTGTTTTGTGATACATACCCATCGAAACAAAGATAGGCAACTAAAATGATGAGGCTTGACAAGTCAACCTAGTAATTACTTTCTTTTAATGCCATTTTTTTTTTAAAGCTGCATTCTGCAAAGATTCCGAGAACTTTGTCACTTGTTTCTAGCGGCTACTGGGAGTACAGGTACCCCCAGACTACACTGGTAACATCCAGACTTGCTGGTGACTCTATGCTAAGATTTAACCAGCACAGTAAAGATAGAAGTGTCTCCATCTACACGCTCTTAACCAAGTTCTTCTGACCTACCAAAAAAATTCAGACTTAACTGTATTTCTCCTCGTTTCAAAAGCAGTAGAGGTTCCCTGTGCCAAAAACCCCCCGAGATGGTGGATGCAGGAGAGGGGCTTTAGGAGTAACACAGACTGTCCTCCGTGTAAAGTCATCATTGCATTCCAGAGAAATACAATTTAGCTTGGAAAGGTCAGAAAGAAAAGGAAAATCTTTTCTATTTAAGCCACCACTGGTCGCAGAGGTGGTAGTTAAAGTGTTTTTATTCCACCCTTTCAGCAGGGTGGAAGGTAAATGTGGAGTTATCACAGCTCAGGCAGCAAGCAGCAACGCAATCACTGCCACAGTCATCTGCTGACAAGTTCTCCTTCAAGAAACAAATTAACTGATTAAATAAAGCAGGTGATGTTGGCATGCTATTTCGGATTTAATCTGCGGAGAACGCGAGCCATGGAAACAAGAAGCCATTTTAGTCATTGACAAGGCACATGGATTTGCCAGTAAAATCTGTGTGGATCAGGAAAGGTCAAGGGAGTGGAAATTTGGCAGCCAAGGTTTTAATTTGAACACTAACCATCTGGACAAGCAGAACTTTGATCCCTAGAAATTTACCTACCTCACCACAGTTTGATTCACACATCTCAGAGAGTTTTCAAACCAGGTTTCGGGGAGTCCCAGCATTTTGAGTGTCTCAGTTTCAACTTTGTATCGTAAGATTATGAAATAAAACACAAGACTTAATTAGACACAAACACATCACTCAAGTGACCTACGTAAAAATATAGTAAATCAAAAGTGATCGCTCTGCATTTCTGCTACCTTGAACTGAGAATTAAAAACTCCTTCCATGTTAACGAGGAGCTGGTTTCAAAACAGCTCTCCAAGATCCTTTCATTAAAAAGACTGACAGCTTTACATGTGTGGCTTAAACTGATAACTTCACAACTCGTTATGAATAATTGATGCAAATTCCTATTATAGACCAAATCTGTTACTGAAAGGTATCTTAGTTGGACAACTTTGTTAAGGAAGTAAAAGTCTCCCTGTTGCAGCTTCCTCACGTGAGGGTGTGACAGCATTGGTTTTAGGGAAAAAGGTTCTTTATCAAGAAATCAAAGAAGTGTTCTAATCACAACCACGTCTTCATAATTAGTCATGCAGTGCCTGGAGATAACAGGCCTGTGCCACACATTGCTGCCAGAAACACGGGCAGGGTATGAGACACTGTGAGCAGAAGGGGAATATTGATCCATTTTTGCCTTGCTTTTTTCTCTCCGTGGTCTCCCTCCCTGGTTACCAGCTCTGACCAGCTGCAGCCTTTTCCCACAGAGCCCCAGAATTGCCTCAATTGGAAAAGACCTTTAAGATCATTGAGTCCAATCATGAACCCAACACTGACAAGTCCCCGACTAACCCATGTCCCTCAGCACTGTGTCTACACGACTCTTCAATCCCTCCAGGGATGGGGACTCCACCACTGCCCTGGGCAACCCCTTCCAATGCCTCAGAACCCTTTCAGCAAAGAAATTCTTCCTCACATCCCATCTCAACTGCCCTTGGTGCAACTTGAGGCCATTTCCTCTTGTCCTATCACCCTCACTTTTCTACTCCAAACCCTGGCACAGCTTCCTGCCTCCAGGTTATAAATTCATAGAATCACAGAATACTGGGTTGGAAAGGACCTCAAGGATCATCTGGTCCAACTCTTCTTGGCAAAATCACAGTCAAGACAAGATGGCCCAGCACCATTTCTGCTCAACCGCATCATCCAAAGATGACAGAAGGTTGAAATAAGTAGGG
>NW_010295039.1:32826-43563 GCF_000700745.2 Antrostomus carolinensis
AGCTGAGGTTGGTAAGAGGGAAGAAGGTAGAATCATAGAATCATTTTGCTTGGAAAAGACCTTTAAGATCATTGAGTTGAAAACTTAATACAAGTCCACCACCAAACCATGTCCCCAGGCACCTCATCTAAATGTATTTTAAATATCTCCATGGATGGTGACTCTGTCACCTCCCTGGGCATCCTCTTCCAATGCTGGACTACCCTTTTGGTAAAGAAATTCTTCCTCACATCCAATCTCAACTGCCCTTGGTGCAACTTGAGGCCATTTCCTCTTGTCCTGTCACTTGTTATGTGGGAGAAGAGACCCACACTTGCCTCTCTCCACCCTCCTTTCAGGGACTTGGACAGAGCCAGAAGGTCTCCCCTCAGCCTCCTTTTCTCCAGGCTCAACAACCCCAGTTCCCTCAGCCACAAGGGAACTCAGCACACTTGTGCTCCAGACACTTCCCCAGCTCCGTTGCCCTTCTCTGGACACACTCCAGCACCTCCATGTCCTTCTTGGAGCGAGGGGCCCAACACTGAACCCAGCACTCGAGGTGCAGCCTCACCAGTGCCCAGCACAGGGGGACGATCACTGCCCTGGTCCTGCTGGCCACACTGGTGCTGATAAGGTGGAAGATAAGGTGGCAGCTCGAAATGAATGGAGTCCCAGGGCAGAGGGGCAAAAGACCCTAAAGCAGATCTGAAAGAACAGGAACTAGAACACCCAAACTGACAGTTTTCCAGTACAAAACTCTATGGGCAGGCTCAGGCATGAGGCTTCACAGCAGATAACAGTGATGCCCAAATGTCAAACCAGTACATCTTATCAAAACATTCCTCTTCATATTTTAAATTTAACAGCAGCATTTTCCAAGCATCTCCACAGTCCTGCTTCACCAAAGGCTTAAAAGCTGTGTAACCCAGGATAAGCAAAATGGGGAGCAGCCAAACGTGGCTCCAGAGCAGTTCAGGTGATAGAAGCCCCATCAGGGTGCAGCCCAAATGCCAAGTCTTCCCAGAAGGGAACAGCCTGGCAGCAGCTCCCAGGAAGGCTGTGGTGGGATCCAGCCCAACACCCAGGTCTGCCCCATGCCAAGCCTGCCCTGCACCGCAGTGACTGCACCCTGGGGAGCAGGCACCAGTTCTTAACCACAAGCTCCACCAGCAGCATCTGCCCTTAGGCCTGTCTCAGGTAAGACTCTTAAAAGTTTGTTGGTTTTTTGTTCTTAATTTGGGTTTGTGCTTCTAAAGTTGGGAGCTCAGCATCCTGGGAGATCCTACAAACGAGTTTGTTCGGGTGTTTAGGCAGCAATCTGTTGTTGTTCCTCTTTTTAATGCAGAAGATTCATTCATAAAGTCTAAACAACCCAGAAAACATTTTTTTAAAAGTTCAACTATACTCAGACTCCTGGTAAATCAACAGCAGCACCTGCACTCACACAAAGTTGTAACGTTACACATCTTGAAACAAACCAGTAGCTGTTGATTTGTGTGGTTTTGAAGTTGCATGTTCTCCACATCAAAGCTGCACAAAGCACCGGCCTTGATGTTTCCTGCTCCTTAAAGGGGTGAAGAGGGAAGAGAATTAGGACCAATCTAGTCATGGTTACATTATTTCCACAGGGGCTTGTCCTTCCTCCCCCACCACAAGTGGTGGGAGGTGGATAACTGGAAAAATCAAATCAACAACAGCAGCTGAATAAGGAGTAAGGTGAGAAACTGGATGTGTCCACCTGTGAGGTGTGAAGGACACATCCCTCCTGCCCCTTCTCCACCGAGCAATGGCAGGAGCCTACATTTCTCTCAGCATTCTCAGATACTGTTCTTCCTCCTCTGCAAGAGGAGCTTGCTCTCCATGGCCCTGAGCTGTCCTCACGTCATCCAAAGGTTACTAAGCTACTAACACTTGTCACTTACATCTACCCCGGTTTCCAACAGAATTCTGCCACATGCATAAAACAACTGCTGAAAGAACACCAGGATCAGAGGGTTCCTCAGCTGGGGCAGCCGTAGCAACCCAGATAAACATCATGTCGAAGCCACTTCCTAAATACTCACATCTCCTGCTCCCAAAAAGGACCGTTTCAGATTGCCCACACAAGCACTTTATGTTTCAGAGGAACACTACAGCCCTTCATCAGGAAACTTATGACTGCCAATAGAGTTATTCAGCTAAATTAAGACAGAGAAAGCTTTCAAGCCCGCAGAGTTGTTTTATTTATAACTTAGCTGAGAAGCTCATTTCTTCCAGGAAGTGAAGAGAACTAAGAGACTAATATTTGGAGGGGAGGGGGGGGAAGAAAACAAACAGGAGATATACATAAAGGATTTACCATATAGGCATGTGCTGTGTGCACACACACAGGCATGCTCTTTGAACTAGAGAAGGCTGCTTTGAAAATATGAAGAGATGGCAGTAAATGAGGACTACAAAAGCCATCTGCTTTGTGTATGGGGAGGTGGGAAAAGAGATTATACATACAGGACCTTTCCTTAGTTGGCCATAAAGGCCAGACTATGAAGTCTGCTCAAAGGGAAGCTTGTATAACAATCTTCACAACAAAGAAATAAAAACTTTATTGCTCGTGTAACTGTGCCTCAAGGGATTGCCAATGGGCTAGAGTTGGCCTGGAAAGATCACTAAATGCTGGAGGTTTACGGGGCTTGAAGCCAATAAAGCCAAAGTTCCTACATGGCATGCCCTCTGTTAAACAGAAGCAACTGAGCTCAGGAAAACACTGCACAAGGAGTTATCAGCAAGCAGTTCTGCAACCAAAGAGGTGTAGGCTAGACTGGTCTCACATCAGCCATGCCTTAGCATCTCCAGATGTCTCTGGTCATGCCACAGAGCATGACCAAAATAACACCAAGCAAAGACAGGGCAGCAACACTGCCTGCATCTGTCACAGTCATCTGCTAAAACAGCATCCACCACGCTTTGTGTGGAGACTTCAGCCCTCCCTAACAGGACCCTGTGGCAAATGAGATGACTTCAGCTGTTTCCACAGATCACTGCCTTGGCATCATGCTGCCATGAGTTTCCTGAGGTTACTGGGAATTAAGCAGGTGTGAGGCTGAGAACCTGAAAGCCATGGAGGCCAGTCATGAAAACCACAGCTTCAAGTGGAGCTGTAGCCACAGGTCTGCGTGTCGGACCTGGCCATCCACTCACTGCAGATCCAGAGGACAGAACAAGTCAAAGGAACCTTTAATAGAATAGGATTTGTTTTTCATTTGAGATTTATTGTTAAGTGGAAGCTGGGGGAGGATGGAGAAAGGAAGGATACAAATTGCACTATTCCAGTTCAAACTGGAATCACATTTTGACCAGTCATGCTAAGCTCTCACAAAAAGAATTCGGACCTTAAGCACTACCTTACCACAGCTAAGGCTGTGCTAGACGAGAATAACAGAGGCACGTTCTATAACCTTGAGGGAAAATGATTGAACTCAAAGGCTTTTGTACCTCATGGATCCTTTTCCCTCCTTTCCATTAAAAAAGAAGACATTTCTTTAGCAATATTCCAGATCCTATGCAAGGATCTTTGACAGAAGCAGGTTTGTAGAATGTTAATATGCAAAAATCAAACACAACTGGAGCTTTTTGATCTAGTGCAATCCCTCTCTTATTCCAAAAGCATATCCGTTCAGGAATACCATCTGTTCATAGTTTATTCTAGCCACAGTTCATTTCTTCTGCTGTATTTTCAAAAGGAAACATGCAGAATAAATGAGAGAGGCAGGACGTTGGATACAGCTTTTCAATATTGCAGGATGCATCTGAACAAACTGGAGAAGGTAAAAGATCCTGAAGGTTACCAGCATGGATCTGTCAGAAAGGCTGATACAGCACAAAGGGTCACGAATGCAGGAACTGACAGCGGATATCCAAGCACACACCGAGGAATTCGTTCTTATCTCAAGAGACTGTTGCCCAAACTACTCAGCATTTTTATTTTTCACTCTGTAACTACACTGCTCCTTACCATCCCTTCACCCACAGACCCTTAACTCCCAAAGGTCAAGAGTTACTCAAGGCTTAAGGTAGCTACATGCTGTCAATTGCTCTCCAAAAAACCACAGTGCTGTCATTTCACAAAGGTGGGAACTTCATTCCAAAGTTCCTGGAACTTTTCAGGAACAGAAAAAAGCAAAAAGCAGAATCTTGCTGTGCTTTGTCAATGAGAGAGACTGTGTTCAGGCTGGGTGAGGAACAACTGCTCTTCTCATTAACAAAGAGATTATAAATGCTGATTTCAATGTACTGAAGGCTTAATGAATGATTTACTACCAGCAGGATCTACACTTGATGCTGAGCACAGTTTGGGAGAGAAATGTGACTAGATCCTCACTCCCATCCACTCTAAGGTCAATACCTCTCTATATTAGACTGCTAATGGATTTATACCACCCAGGTTTGAGCTTTAGCTGGGTGGGATGTGAGTCACACCCACAATGTTCAGACACTGTCTGTACAGCCAAAAAAAAATAATATTATTTCAACTTTGAAGTCTCACTACGTTCTTTGTGCATCACTCACCATCCAGCTCTCCAAAAAGAAGAAAGTCTGCCACTGGGTTCAGGGCCAGACTGCCTCAAAATCTTTTGCTGAAGTGCCAACTACCTTTTTATGCCTTCACTATCATGCCTGACACCAGCTTACGCAGAAAGCTCGGTGTAAAATCCTGATGAAGCTAAGAGTTCCACCCAGGCCCTCCCTCAAGGATTTACTTCATTGGGTGCAGCATCAGCTACAACACCAAATTTATAGTTCAGCCTCGCAAAACATTTCAGTTTCTTTTGGCACAGGCATTGGAAATGACAACTTGGCAATGAAGCCCTAGATTTTGAAAGCTCTTTAATTCAGAGAATAACAAATGTAAAGAACTCAAATTGAAGCAGTATCCTGGCAGCATCAGGACTGCTGGATGCCAGTGCTGTCATCGAGCACTTCCAGTCGTGTGTAGGCACTAATGTGCAGAACTACCTCACCACCTATGAGCAGATACACCAGCATAAGTAGCACTCCACAGTAATAAAAGTCAATTCTTGCTCGAAGGGTTTGGAACAGTGGACTTGACAACTAAGTGCCAATGGGGAAATACTTCAGGAACAAAAATGGGCAGGAATGACAAGGCTTACGGAGGCATGACTACAGCGTTACTCATTTGAGAACGTATCTCAAAACTGTGGTTTGGGATTGTTCCAGGATGACATATCTGGCTTCTTTTGGTTTTGCAGACAATGTCACAGCAGGGATTTTCAAAACAGTTTGCATGAGGCAACGTTGGGAGTTTGACTAACAGATTTCAGAAGCGTACTCCTACTGCAAGATGGTTTGGAAGAGTTTGTTGGAGACAGGGCTCATGTCATCATGGGTAGACTGGAAATGAATACACCCATATTAGTCAATATGTACTTACAGAACAACAAGGAAATATTTACTCAGCACTAAGGGACAGTTTTAGAAACAGAACCAAGTGAACTCTCAAAACCTCTTTCCAGAGTTGAGTATTAGGAAGACATTTTGCTCTTCAGTAAGAGCATGATATTCTTTCTTTGCTTTCATGTGGTGCTTTCGCACACAGGTCAGACCATGAGGTCCTGCACTCACTCCCCTCACCTGGTGACATGGGAAGGGAATCACAACAAAGAGGTCACGGATTAAAAATGAAGACAGGGAGGGCTCACTCACCAGTGATGGTCACGGGCAAAACAGACTCAACTTGGGGAAGAAAAATCAATTTAATCCATTACCAATCAGAGAAGGACAGTGAGACGTAACAACCACATCTTACATCACCTTCTCCCCACCCCTCATTTCTTCCCGGGCCCAAATCTCTTTGCTCCCCATTTCTCTACCTTCCCCCTCAGCAGCACAGGGGGCAGGGGATGGGGGTTGCAGTCAGTTCACCATTGCCACTCTTCCAGGCATGAAAGTCCCTCCTGCAGGTTGCAAAAGCCCAGGAACAAGATGTTCCAACACGGGCTTCCCATGGAGTCATGGACCTCTTCAGGCTCAGCTCCTGGCTCTGGCATGGGGATGTCCATGGGCTGCAGACAGGTCTCTGGTCCAGCGCACCTCCTACCTGCCTGGCTCTGAGGGTTCACACCCGCTCTGGTGTTGAGTGTCTCTGGGGTCTCAATTCAGCCACAGCTGCCCTCAGGCTCGGCTTTCCCCTCCAGCATAAAGTCCTGCATGGCCTACACGTGGGGTATCTGCTCCGCCACTGAACTTCCATGGGCTGCAGGGACCTCAATTACCTTCTCCTGCTCTGTGTGTTGAACTGGGTGTCTGAGGTTCTGTCCTCCTCCTCCTCCTTCCTCCTGGCAAGGAAGCTCTCTCTTTGTTTAGGCCAATGGTCATCTCTTGTTCAGGTCAATGGTTCTCCCCACCTTCTTTTCAAGACAGTCCCTGCCCTCATAAATAGATTCACAGAGGCATTTCTCAATTGCTAATTGGCTCAGGCTGGGCTGGAGGTGGGTCCACCTTGGAGCCAGGAGAGCTTTGCAAAGCTTCTCACAGAGGCCATCACTGTAGCTCCTTCTCACACTACCAAAAACACCCCCCAACCCAACACACTTCATCATACACCTCATTGAGATGACAACTTGAGCTACAGGCAAGAATCTGACCACTGGGCAAACTAAACCTCTAACAGCCAAGTTCCTTTCACACTCACATCACTTTGGATGCTCTCCCTGCATCCTAGATGAGGTTTTCCATTGCTGTTCTGAGGTGAACGCGATCACTGCAGTTCCCTCACAGGCCTCCCAGCAGGACTCTGCTATTGCTTCCAACTCAAACAAACAGATTGCTGCAATCTACATCCACAGGATTAAATTACACTTGCCATGTCCACATTTTTTACCTTGTCTCCTTGCTAATCAGCACTCTAAGTATGTCTTCTTCTCTGAAGACTGTAACAGTAATGGGTCCTAACTATGCCAGCTATCATTGTAAGCCTTTGGATACATGGAAGCAAAGCATCTGGAAGGTAAAAAGAAGTCAGAAGTTTACCAATATAGTGTGAAATGAGCTCAATTTTCTGTTATCATTGTCTGGAGCTTGCCCAATGTGCTTGCCCACCGGTGTTAGTTGTTACACTGAAAACATGGAGGTCAGGGATGAAATCTCTCATTGCAGAGGAGGAATGTTACAACACAATCATTCCTGTTTCAGTTTACTGACAGGAGCCTTTACCTGTCAGTAGATGCTTCAGGAAAGAGCAGAAAACTACATTCAAAGAAGGAGTACAAGGGATAACACAACAGATGACCCATGAAAGTCTGATCAGAAGCTCTGCTCCTTCATAGCACAGTCCCAGGGCATTGGGCAAAAGCCTGAAACACCTTTCCCACCTAACCTGAAACTCAGAAATACCTTAAGTAAAACAGAAAATTAAAAGACAAAGCCTCTAAAGGCAATAAACTATTCATGGACTTTTTTAAGCTGGTAAGAAAAAAAAAATCCTACATGACCAACTTGGCACATTTTTGGGTGCTTTTATTTTTTATATATGTATAAAAATATAGACACACACATGTGTGTGTGTGTATGTCTGTATGTATATATACACATACACACACACATGCACACATACATGATACTAAACAGCACCTAAAGTATCTAAACAGACACTCGTAGCTCTGCTAGGTACCAGCTGAAGACTACACATGCCAGAATTCTCAGTGCTTTGGACTGATCAAGAAGCAAATTAATTCTCCAAAACAATCACAGGCAAATAAACCCACACTGGGGAGAGCAGGTCATTGCTTTCTGTGCCATGATACTTGTCGTGCAAGATTCTCAACACCCCACCACCCATAAAACAAGGTTGTCTGAACAGGCAGTAACACATCACTTGTAAGATTACCAGTGAACTTTCCAAACAATTCTTGTGTGTACCATCCTCTGTGCACTTCTAACAAGACCAGGAGAAGAGTACACTATGAGTTTTTATAGCTAAGAAAAGAAAAAAACCTCAACTAGAGCTGAACAAAAGCACTCAGAGGAAATCTGCATATATTCACAGATGGATACCTATCCCAAAGAACCCAGAACTGCCATCTTTATTCTGAAGCCTTTCTAAAATTATCACTCTAGTCCTTCTAAAATCTCCTACTGTTCTTACTTATACTAGTTACTGATAATTCTGGAACTCTGGTCTTGAATAAATCAATATTTATCTAATAATTCCACAACTCCTATCTCCCAGCAACGAATAATCTGGGAGAAGGTACACTGCAAGTCACCTGAAAAATGTTTCATGTAAGACACCTTTCACTCTCCATGGTATGTCCCCTACATGACTGACATCTTAAAAAGGTGATGAAAGTGGATAAATAGAAGCAGGGTTTGAGGGTGGCAGGAAGATGGGATTCTCATGATAAAAAGCAGGGTTTGAGGGTGGCAGGAAGATGGGATTCTCATGATAAAAAGCAGGGTTTGAGGGTGGCAGGAAGATGGGATTCTCATGATCAGGGAAGAAAAAAAAAAGGAAAAGAAAAAATACTCAAGAACCTTAAGCTTGCTCTCTGTTTTTAAGAGCGCTCAACCCACCCCCTGTCAGATCAGGAAGTCTCTAATTACCAACTTCTCCAAGGAATCCTAAACCAAGAGATATTTATTATGAAGGATGTTTGTTTGCAGGTATTTTTCTCTAGCTTTCTTCTGCGACATCCATCAAGAGTGATTGTTTGATTTGGAGTTTGTGCTAGGGAGCAAAATTTCCTGCAAGATCACACATGCATCTCACCTAAGCCAAACTGACCCGATTTTGCAGGAGTTTTACCATTTTGGGTTTGTCTTTTTAGTTCCTTTTTGGTCAAAAGCTACTTACTACACAGCTAAGAGACAGAGGAGAATGAGCCAGCACAGGCCATAAGGAAGAAGAGAGATACTCTTTCTAATCTTGCCCTACTTCCAGCCCTCTGTGACCTTATGTTAGACCTTTGTCTAACTTATCTTTTTTTTGAAGCAGTTTGCCTTGCCTGGGAAGTTCCCATCAAGTCTATTTCAATGTCTTATCATAACCCTCCTGTTTGACATTTGCTCCCAATATCCTACCTGGTAATTTTCAGTCCTTTACACAGAACTTGAAAGTTTTTCTGCTGAAGGTGTGCAAAACTTTAAAAATAGACAATAGCTCTCCCTCTCCACAAAGCAGCCCATTCTCTCGCATCAAATTGCTGTCATTTAATCCCAGGCCTTATCTTGACACAGAGAACAGTTTATTCCTTTCATTGCTGCAGCTACCTCTTTACATATTTAAAAGACTTATCACTCCCCAGAGTCTCACCCCCTCTAGACTAAAAGCAACCCCTTTTTCTTCAGCCTTCCTTGTAAGTCACGTTATCTAGAACTCCGATTTCTCACCTTGGCCTCTTTACTGAAGGTGGATTTTTCTCCCCAAAGCAACACTTCATTCAGTGTTTCAGTACAGAAGAGAGAGAGACAGCACATGTTTTTGGAGTTGAAAGAAAACACTCAATCTTGGAAAAACCCTAGACTTGCTCTAAACCAGCATCATTCTTCAACACTTTAAGAGAGCAGCACTGCATCTCTTCTGGAAGTAACTGGACAGCCTGCCTTTCAGTTGCAAACAGAGCCTCGATTGAACCACCACAGAGAGCCTAAGAGAAACCACAAATGTGTGAGGACACAGGAGTCTCACAAATACGCCAAGATCACCAGGCTGGGAAAAGCAAGAACTCGGAGCACAACTACATCATCATTAGTTACGCAAGAGTCAAAAGACAGCCGAGGGCCACAGATGAATCAATACAATAAGGTTAGGTTTAATAGGAAGGGTTTATTTTGGTGCTGAAAAAAAACCCCATTTAGTGCTTTTTCAGCAGCAGCTCGTGTGGCAGGTTATAAGTTATAACAACATAGATGACATTAGAAAAATTACCCCCAAAAAAACCCCCCCCAGTCAACTGCTTGTTTCAGATTCCTCACTTTTACTGAGCTGCTGCAGATTACAGAAGTTGCTAAATGAGCTCTGTAACCCAGCCCACTCGCCATATGTCCCTTACAAATTATTTAGCAGAATGGATTGCTGGAAATGCTCTCATCTGAGACACACAACCTTCTTTCACACGCAGGAGGAAAAGGGAACAACAAGGGTCCTACCTACTTCCCCTCTAACACGAGTTACTGTTTACTCCAGAGAAGGTACCAAAAGGTAAGATGGCATCTGGCCCATTTTGTTCTCCTGCTCCAAGAACAGCTAACAAAATAACACCAAAGAACTTGATACATGTGTTAAGCAGGACCTGATGTTCAGGAACACATACAACATATGTCAACAAATAATTACCTTTCAGTTGGAACCCAACGTGTTTTCCTACATGATTCCACAGCAGTTGTATCCATTCTGTGGGTGACTACGTCATTTGCTACTAGTAGTAATTATCAGGTTTATGTTCCCTATAGACTGTCATTTCATCACAACTTACAGAATCTTCTGGAGGTCTCTGAATCTTCCCCCAGTCCACAGATGGTCCCTTTTCTTGTAGGAATCTATGAAATAGCTTCTTAAATCCTTCCAGGTCCTTTTTAGTGTGCTACAAAGAAGAAATGAAGTAGTTAACACTGGCATTTAATGCACAGCTGCTCAATCATGGAAGCACTTCTAACAAACTTGATGTACAACCTATTCACAAGAGTAATTTTACCAGCACTGAAGTAGAGACATCCTAAAATTTAAGTAAAGTTCTAGAAGGTACCAAAAGCTCAATTTTCCCT
>NW_010295039.1:43583-50447 GCF_000700745.2 Antrostomus carolinensis
ACCTGAAAGCCAAGTCTTTTATCAAAACCATAGCCATGAGAATTTGGCCCACTCTGAAGGACAACAGCTTTACCCTCCCTTTCTACAATCCATTAAAGATTACACAGAATCTTTAATAACTAACGATGATTAAACACTTAGCAATAACTCTGTCACCCAGTTTAGGTACTGAAAGTCTCCTGCTGACATCATATCCAGGCTACTCTTCCACACAGGATCAGCACACATCCTAAAAATAAGGATTACAGTATCCTGTGATTTGTCCCCCTGTATAATATTTGCCTCAATTCCCTGCATTTCATTTCTCATGCTTTGAGTCGTGTCCACACCACACTCCTTACCTCTAACTCATTTGAAGTTGCTGTCGCAAGTATCTTATCAAGTTCTACTTTCATTGAATACTCCAGCTCTTGTCGAATGACTTCCTGAAACTGTGAAGTGCCAGCTTGAGACATTGCTTTGCTGAAATCTTAAATGAAAATAAAAACATGAGTTAAAGGAAAAAGAAGAAAAATAGCTTAATTAGACTACAAATAGGCTTCAATTTTCTTTTAAAAATTAATAAACTCAGATAATCTAGTCTAATTTTATTACCGTGCCAGCGCTTCAGGAATCTAATGTTCTTCTTCTTAAGAACTTGGAGAACCAACCTTAAATTAGGGCCACAGAACAACTCTTCTCTCAAAACTCAAAAAAGCCCCAGAAGGCCAACCATATCCTGGGCTGCATCAAGAGAAGTGTGGCCAGCAGGTTGAGGGAGGTGATTCTGCCCCTCTACTCCGCTCTTGTAAGGCCCCACCTGGAATACTGTGTCCAGTTCTGGAGCCCCCAACACAAGAGAGACCTGGAGCAGCTAGAACAAGTCCAGAGAAGGCCACCAGGATGATGCGAGGGCTGGAGCAGCTCTGCTGTGAGGACAGGCTGAGAGAGTTGGGGCTGTTCAGCCTGGAGAAGAGAAGGCTCAGGGAAGATCTTACGGCACCTCCCAGTACCTGAAGGGGCTACAAGAAAGCTGGGGAAGGACTTTTCATAAGGGCAGTTAATGACAAAACAAGGGGAAATGCGTTTAACCTGAAAGAGGGGAGGTTTAGATTAGATATTAGGAAGAAGTTCTTCACTGTGAGGGTGGTCAGACACTGGAACAGGTTGCCCAAGGAAGTTGTGGATGCTCCTCCCTGGAAGTGTTCTCGGCCAGGTTGGATGAGGCTTTGAGCAACCTGGTCTAGTGGAAGGTGGCCCTGCTGCTGGCAGGGGGGTTGGAACTGGATGAGCTTTAAGGTCCCTTTCAACCCAAACCATTCTATGATTCTATGAAGACCAATGATCCATCTCAAGAAGCATCCAAAAATCCACAACAGTACACATTTTTTTGCTAGAGAGCCAGAGATTTCACATCCTACCGCACCAAGTAAAAGGGTGAGAAAGCTTTCCACTAAAAAAGTTCTTTTATGTAGAACACTGTGATCGAGAGCATCCTTCTGCTCACACAAGCAAATAAAAACACATGCTGTAATTGTTTCTACGGCGCGCTTTCACACCATCTTCAGTTTGTTCCAGTCAATATTCTCTTACTTTATTGTATGAGTATTTTCACACTGCAGCACGCACTTCAGTTACTAAGCAACCTAGAAAAATTAGTCTGTCTATCACTTCAGCATTTGTTTTGCTTCTGAAAGCCCTAAGCTCCACCACAAACGTGAAAAAAGAGTAAACAGACAAATGTTCTGTACAGCAAAGTCCACGTTGCAGAAAGAAACGGGAGATAACGTGACTTCTCTTTCCACCAGAAAGCGTTTGAAGCGAGCGCCTTCTCCAAAGACATCCTGAGTATGTTCTCTAAAGACCTCAGTTAATTTAATTTCTGCCAAATCCCTTAAGTAATCACTTCTCTGTAACACGGAGAGTGATGTATTGCCAAATATAGCTGGATTTTAGAAACACCCTGAACACTAGTGCAAAATAGAAGGGACAGGAGGAAACTTTGCAAGGGAACAGAATGATACTGCCAGAAAATATTGTTAGAAGAGGACTCTGTGTTTAAAGTTTATTTATTTAAAAACACTAAAAGGCTATTCTATTGAGAATGGCTAAGAGAGCCAGAGGCAATTCGTTTTAATACAATTTTGATTTGATTTTTATTTTTTTTAAGCAAAGTATTGCATAGCCTCAGACTCAGTGACAGTATCTAATCCTTGCTTTGAAGCTCACAGAAGCCATTTTCCTGACTGCACTGTTTTGCAGGTAGGGGAGGGAAAAAAAAAAGGACAGACAAGTGCTGCAGTGCACATACTGTGTGTGGTGCACCACAGGGGAAACACCAGCTCAAGAAGAACAATGCACAATAGGTTTGTTTTGTTGGGGTTTTTTTGTTTTGTTTTGTTTTTTAAAGTGAAGGTTTCCTTTAGTAGTAAAACCAGGTAAGAGTTGAAAGCCTGTTAGGTGGATTTTTCCAGGTCAAATATGTAAAAACACAGACAGCTCTTCATTAGGAAGCACCTCCTCCTACAGCAAAACGAGGAGGTTTATACCAGCTTAATACTTTCATCTCAAACTGCTACAGGGATTGTCTTTTTCATTCTCACATTTTGGGTTGGTGCATACTGAAAAGCTGTTTAAACTTCCAGAGAAACAAAGTGCTAGGAGATCCTTTGGTACGTTTGTAATCCTCCCTGCAACATGTCGTAATCCATGACTTTTTTCTGTTACCGCAACAACGGGGGCCGTTTCTCACAGCTCATCAGCCTGTAAAAATATTTGAACCTCCCAATATGATGCAACACATCTCAGAAGAAACTCTGCAAATCACCAAGTATTCAACACAGACCCGTCTTCCGTGCTGTTAAACACTTTGAGGCTAACCAAGGCAGAGCCAGCAACCTTCCCAGGCTGTTGTGTAAGTACAAAAATCTTTGTTCATATCAGCTAAAAGACTTGTATCTACCAGATAAAAACATTTAGAGATTAAGTAACATCACAAACAAATCAAAAGAAAAAAAGGCAGCATAAAAGTAAATGCACGATCATGTCCTAGGTTTTTATTTGGGTTTGTTTGGGGTTTTTTTTTTAAATACTATAAATTCTCCACAACTTAATGAGCCAATGCTAAATGTATCGATCACCAACGTCCTCACAAAGCAAACCTGTTGATTTTTCCAATCACCAGCCAGCCAAATGGGATGTTCTTTACCAAAACCCAGAGCACCAAAGCTACCAGTGCTGTCGGCTACGCCCTTCATTGGCAACAGAGAATATTTAGGTTTTACGGTGATCATTTAACAACCACTGGGTCCCATCCAAACTCAACGTGCCAGGGCATGGCTGCTGGGGGAGAGCATCAGTACTGTTAGTACTATTAGTATTATTATTTCAGGGAAAGAAAAAGAGGAAGGACATGGTTGGAGTCCAGAAAAACATGTGTCTGCCTGGTGCAGGAAAAGTATCTATTCCACAGACGTAAGAATTTGAATACTGTAACTAAGCAGCCAGGAGAAATAGCAACTCAAAGCTTTTCTGCTTTTAACATGCCATTATTGCAAGGCAGAGGCTTTTCAGCATTTATCTTCAAGAGATGTCCAGCAGGATTTGGACTGGATGGGGATCTACAGCATTCTCTAAAGGCTCCCCAGAGCATGACCACAATAGCAGCATCGCTGCATCCACGCCAAACGAACAAACTCATGACTAGTTGCTCCTGTGTTGCTGTCCCTCAAGAGGTTTTTTGGGAAGAATCTGGTATTTATGCACCCCAGCCTAGCACCAGCAGAAAGATAACTGCTGCCCTTTAACATGAGCTACTGTTAAATTTAACAGCCTGGGTGAAGACTGATTTCCCTTTTCACCCTACCAGCAACGACGGAGTAGAAAGGCCAGCACAACTGCGTATCTGAAAGCATTTATTTCCTACCAAATTTCCTGAGGCTATAATGAAAAGTAGTTATTGTGCCTCTAAAAATCAGATGGGAGGCAGGGGTGTTGGGTAATTGCAGGAAGAGATTTCCAAGGGTACATGCAGCCATAAACTCCCAAATTAGTTTTAAAAAGAAATGTCTTCTTCCAAAGCTATTTCGCAAGCAACGCCTCAGATTGCAGCCTAAACCCATTTTATGGGCTTGAACACTCAGCTGAAGGAAGAAAAGGGTGGGATAAGGTAGTGGAAGACTCTTGGGGAACCAGCCCACGCAGGAAATTAGTACAGAGCAGAAAAGCATGACTAAATAGTTGACTTCAGAAAACACTGGGCTTTGCAAAAATGACCCAGGATATCTATTTTTAATGTCTTCTGTAGAAAGCAGTAGAGGAAGGACAGTTCAACCAAGCTGGTGGTGGTGTCCGACATGTGGAGATTCCCCTCAAGCCCTCCTGCTCCCACTGTGATTTCCAGCAGGCCTTTCGTGCTCTGCTCTTCACTTTTAAACCCGCCCCTGTCCTCACAGCACCAACTACAGCACATACAGGCAGGTTGAGGATACATAACTTTATAACTGACATATGAAAACACAAAATATGATCAATCAGATCAAGCCTAATAAAAAGGAGGTCTTTGTACACTATCAGAAACAAAGGAAGGGGCAGATGTCCTCAGGAAAACTGCAGAACAGCAGTGATCCCTTACTTAGGGTTTGCATGTATTTCCTTTCCACCATCCCTCCTCTTATTCTACATTAAAAGCAGCAGAGAGTGCATTAATATTCATTAGTTTTGTTCATTAATTCACTCGGAAGAGAACTTCACTGCCTTGGCACTCGGGATACAAGGACCCAGCACAGGAGGGAGTCGTGGGACAAGTCAAGCAAGAAGTCCCCTCTCTCGTGAAAAAAATTTGGGATCTTTTGGGCTGAGGGTTATGAATTTGTAAAATTACTTTTGCAATCCATGTAAGTCTGCGGAAAAACCTACAGCAGAAAATGAGTTAGCTCTCCTTGAAGCCAGAGTCCTTCCATAAAAATCAAGAAGGGTGGCCAGTAAGTTAAAACACACAGTAAGTTAAAACATCATGAACTTTAAAACACTTCATCCTTGAACTCTGTACTGAGGAGACAGAGCGAACGCCGTAACTTCCAAAACTGCTGAAAGTTCCAGGTAATTTTTATCCCTGACAAGGGTAAAAAATCTGTTTAAACACCCACACTACAATGCACAATGCTCATAAATATTACTTTGTTCGATTTTTTTTAGAACTGAACATAACCACTGAGCCTTTACAAACATTTTTCTTTTCCTACTACTAGAGGTAAAATTTGTCAACACACGTTGGACTGAAGCATACGTGAAGTGAAACCTTCATGCTCACTCACTCTCTCCTTAACGGATAAGCACGTTAACTTGAGCTACCTTAGAAGTTTGCAACCTGGGCAGCCGTTCTTGCCAGCTGCACACCCCAAGAGTTTAGGTGTTAGGGTCAGACACAGCTGGATCTCTCAGTTTAGCAGCTGATCCTCATGCTAAAAATATCACTTGACATTAGCAACGTGTTTTTGTGCTATTGGCCTGACAAAAGGGTAGTTAAACGGCAGATACATTTTCTAAAAGCTTTTAGGATTGTCAAATATTTTAAAAACTGCTTATGATCTTTACATAGGTTTCTCCAGCTTTCAGTGTCAGAAATAATAATCCCTTGCCTGCAAGATGGCCACCTTTAGCAGTGGGCTGAAACAAGCCAATTTCATTTAAAAAAAAACAAACAAACAAAAACAATTCAGAATATATTTTCATAATGTATTTCACAGCAAGAAGGGGCTGAGCGTGATAACTGTCAGAGCAATGTGGTTTTAATGCTTCCCCCCCACCCGGACTGGGCTCTCTGTATATTGCCCAGGTGCCACAAGACATTTGCAGACAGTTGATGCATTTACACAGCAAACGTTGTACAGTCCGAGATATCCACGGGGTAAGCGACAGCAATTTCCCAAAGCCTGGAAGGCCCTTGGTCACCTGCAACATCCAAGTTCATACAGCAAAAGACTTACTCGTGTTCTTTCTACAGGCAGCATTAATTTGTTGATAGGCCTGCGTGGATTTATATTAAGGAAACCTACAGGCAGCAATTTAATTACAAAAAAAAGCACACACACACCGTTAGGAATATTAAAAAAAAAAAAAAAAAGGGAAAAGAAAATTGCCACAGCAATGCACCAAAGTCATTTTTCTTTTCGAAATGACCTCTGGTGGGCTGGTTCCCCATTTCACAATCAAGGAATCTGAAACTCTGACCACGTACACACACGCCGAGAGTCAAGGAGAGCGCCGGAGCCTTTTGGGATCAGAAAACGCCAAAATACACTCAAGGCTCTGAAAATAAAAAAAAAAGTGTAGATTTCAACCTCGGCGCTCGTTCTCCTCCAATTTTAACAGTCTTCTAAGTGCAGGGGGGGAGATTTCTACTTGCGAAACCCTCCCTGTTATACTCCAGATCTCGCCTGAGCACCGGCCGTGGGTAGAATCGGTTTCACCGTGCGCCCGTATCACCCGGGAGAGCCACGGTTCCACCGAGGCAAGTCAAGCGAGGGGAGATGAACCGGCGGAGGCCAAATAACGAGCAACACTTTGAGGGGAAAAAAAACCTTTGCAGATCGCAACTGTGGGCTGTCGGTCAACACCTACCGCTGTCTGGGAAGGAGACTGGGGGGAAGGGGGATAATAAAGCGGAGATCGATGTGCACGCAGCTGAAGAGTCAAAAATAATCATAATTAGAAAGTACGTCAGCTTACCTTTCGCAAAAGACGACATTTTCGCGGGTGAATACAATAAATATTGGGGGTTTACAGATAGCAAAGGACGGGTTGGGGTGTTTCGGCCCCAGGCTGCCTGGTTTCTCCCCGTGCCCCGGGCACTGACCGGTCACCGAGCAGCGGGGAAGAGGCGGG